>NW_024096450.1:0-85243 GCF_016545825.1 Eucalyptus grandis
GGGCGAGTGGAGGTGGCCTCGAGCAAGGGTCGGCCGAGTGGTGGCATTGAGGGTGAGTGGCGGTGGTGTCGAGGGTGAGTGACGGTGGCGTTAAGGCAAGCGGTGAGCCGAGGTCGGCGGCGGTGCCGAGGGCGAGAGGAGGTGGCCTCGAGCGGGGGTTAGCGAGCGGTGGCATTAAGGGTGAGCGGCAAAGTGGTGTTGAGGGCGAGCGACGGTGGCGTCGAGGGTGAGCGGCGAGCCAAAGGTCAGCCACGATGTGCCGTCGAGGGCGAGTGGAGGTGGCCTCGAGTAGGGTCGATGAGCGGTGGCGTTGAGGGTGAGCGGTGGTGGCGTCAAGGGCGAGCGACGGTGGTGTCGAGGGCAAGCGGCGTGTGCTAGAGCTCGCCCGCGGGGGTGTCGTCGAGGGCGAGAGGAGGTGGCCTTGAGCAGGGGTCGGCCGAGTGATGGCATCGAGGCGAGCGACGGTGGCGTCAAGGGCAAGTGGCGAGCCGGAGGTCGCCTGCGGTGCTATTGAGGGCGAGTAGAGGTGGTTTCGAGCAGAGGTCGGTGGTGGTGGCATCGAGGGCGATCGGCGGTGGCGTCGAGGGCGACCAGCGGTGGTGTCGAGCAAAGGCGGAGAAAGACGGGCGAAAGAGAACGTGAGTGAAAAGTGTCGTGTGGAAGTGAAAGTGAATTTTGATTTGGGGTTTTTTTTGAGCCCTAATTGGACCGGTTCCGGTTCCAGCTTCGGTTCCTGCCGATTCCCGTAAAAGGGGAACCGGGAATCGGAACCGGTCCCTTTAGAATCGGAACCGAACCGGAACCTCGGGTTCGGTTCCCGGTTCCCGGGTTCTACTTGGAAACCACGCTCACCCTTACTTGGCACCAAGTTAGCCGAAGTCCATTTTCTAGAATCAAAAAATAAAATATGGAAAATTTCAAAAATATTAAGAAAAAAAGTTTAGAAATTAGATATTGAGAAGGTTTTATTAGATGTTAGTTTTAATTCTAGTTTAAAATTATTTTAGCATAAAAAAAGTGAAAATCTTTTGATGGCAATTGGACCTAAAATTGAATAAGCCTTTATGACTTTACAAAATTATTTTTGAATGATTTCTTTTTTAGAGACAAGTTATTGTTTGCGCACTTTCTTTTTATTCTACTTGATTGTACACTTTCAATACATTGGTTGTTATTTTCTTTTTTAGAATGGTTAGAATGAATTTTAGGATTTTTGATTGGTAAAAGACTGCCCTAACACTTTGCTTAGCAAATAGTTAAATTTAGATATCAAAAGGGCACTAGTTAGATCATTAGTGTAATTAAGTCTTTGATCCTTGAATCTTTGGTTCCGTAAGAATTAAGATGAAGCTCCCACGTCTCAATTGGTTTCCAATCGACCATAAATGATTAGTTGTGGCATCCCAAAAATTCAAAGTCAAGTTTTAAGGTGTGTTAAAGCCTCTAATTAGGTAATGAAATTTCCTATGGCTTATGCTTTAGCCATTAGTCTCTTTTTAAGATTAGGTGATTTGTGCTTGTGTTTATAAGATTTTAAATTAGATAGATTAATGATAATAATCTATGCTTGGCCATGCACCTTATGAATTAAATTCCTATAAATAAAATGTCACAAGACTTTGGCCATGTGGAATTTAAAATTTAAAATTCATAGAAGAAATTATAAAAAGGAAAATTTAAATTTTATTAGGATGGGCCTTAGGCCCATTGGCCTAAGCTTTAGTGGGCCAAGCTAGTCGGCCCAATTAGGCCCACGAAAGGGGGCTGTCGACCGGCCCAAGAGGAGGCCCAAGAGTGGCCGGCCCAAGACCAAAAGCCCATTATGAAGACAAGTGGCAAGAGGTCTTCATGCATTGGCTTAGAGAGGGATGGCATGCATTGGCCATTGGTGAGGCAACCTAATCATTGCAAATGATTAGGAAATGGGGGAATAAAAGGGAAGAAGACAGAGAGAGGTGGCCGGTTAGCCATTCACCCAAAGAGAGAGAGAGATTGTGCGAGAGAGGGAGAGAGAGTGAGGCCGAGAGGGAGGAGAAGCCGAGAGGAAGGAGTCGCCGTCCGTCCGCCGTGTGCCGCCGTGTTCGCCGCCGTGTGCCGCCGTTCGTGTGGTCTAGAGGCAAGTTGGGAATCCACTTCCTACTCTTGCACCAATGTTTTGTATATATATGGTCGGAATCTAGGATTATTTGGAGGCATGGGAGTGAAGCTATGTGTTTTGTTCTTGGTTGCATGCTGTTTTCGTATAAAACCGTCCGAGTCAGAACTTTGTGAGAGCTTGCATGCATGTTTATAGTCCGCTTTTGACTTTGATCTCTTCATGAAAGTTGTAGATAACATATTAAAATACAACATAATCAAATTTGGTGTAAAATGATAGATATTTGAGGGGTCAAACTCTCATCCTACGGAAATGCTAGATTTGGAATGTTTTCGCATAAACTGTTTGAGTCAGAAACTTGTGAGAGTTTGCATGCATGTTTAGAGTTCGATTTTGACTTGTATATCTTCATTGAAGTTGTATATAACGTCTTAAAATATAACATAATAAAATTTTGTGGAAAATTATGGATATTTAAGGGGTTAAACTCTCATCCTACGGAGACCTCAGATCTGGAACGATTTCACTGACATTTTGATGGATTTGTGGTTGCATGTTGCGTTGTGATAAGAATATCTCTTTGATTTCTTCATGAAAGTTGTAGGGGACATCTTAAAATAAAATATACTCAAATTTGAAGCAAAATGAACAAGTATAACCTAGTAAATCGACTGAATCTTGGAGACGGTAGTTCTGGAAATGTAGTACAGGACACCCGAGACTTCATGGACCTAAACGACGACTATACTCTGGATTTTTGACTTAGATCTCTTCCTGAAACTTGTAGAAAACATCTTGATGTAAAACATATCCGAATTTCAGAGGAAAGGAAGAAGGATAGGTAGGTGAAAACTCAGTATTTCGGAGAAGCATGCACTGGACGATTCGGTGTTAGATCCAGAAGCTTCGTGTGACTGTAGAAAATAATCTAAAAAGAATCTGACTTGGAAGTCTTCATGAAAAATGTACGTTAGTGTCTTGGCTATAACTCGATAAAATTTCGTAGTTTTTGGGGGTCGTATGGATATTTTAATCAAATTATTTCGGAAACTGTGCATTCTGATTCATCCGAAAATTTCATGCTATTTTGTGTGAATTATGGAATTGTGTGGAATTTTATTTTGGCCATGTATTTTGCATGAAATCATTATCCTATTGTCTTGATTATCACTTGCCTTAATTTTATGATTTGTGAGAATTATATAGATATTAAATTTAATATTTTTAAAAGTGGCACAAGCTGGAATTTAAATAAATGTAAAAAGGGCATGATAAATGGATTATTTTAATTGGCATAAACTCCATTAAATTTTATTTCATAAATAATTGTACCATGTAGCATGTATAATGATGACTAATGATGCATGTATGAATCAAAGCATGAAAGTGATCTTGTTTGCTATTGCATCATGTGCCGTGCTGAGTTGAGACATAAATTGGTAACCATGAATAAAAGAGATAAATGAGGAGACTGTTGTGGCGGATGATAATGCCCTGGGAGTGTCAGGATTCCCGGGATGGGGGGTGCCGGAAGCCGGATTGTCCTCGGGAGTTTCGAGATGCCCGGAAGTGGGGTGCCGGAAGCCCGGAGGTTTGTGCCTGGGGATGCCTCACGATGCCGCTTGGGATGCGGGATGCCCGGCCGGGAGTGTAAATGCCGGAAGCCTGGAGGTCTTTGCCCGAGGGGATGCCTCGTGATGCCGCTGGGATGCGAGATGCCCGGAATGTGGGGGGATGCCTGGTGGCCTCGGAATGGCTGAATGCCGGAGGTTTTTCTCGCGATGCCGGGATGAGGCGTGAGTGTATAATATGAGATGAAATTGGTGATCCGAGGAAGGGTGTGATGTGGTGATCGAATGGAAAGTTAAAAAGTGGAAAAATTGAACCATGCATGATATGATATGACGTGATGATGATGATCACCTATGGCATGATGATGTGCACATATGATATGATACAACATGATGATGATGATGATATGCATGATATGATATGACATGATGATGATGATCACCTATGGCATGCTGATATGCATGATATGATATGACATGATGATGATGATCACCTATGGCATGCTGATATGCATGATATGATATGACATGATGATGATGATGACCTATGGCATGATGATATGCATGATATGATGATGATGTGCACATATGATATGATATGACATGATGATGATGATGATATGCACGTATGACATGATGTGATGATGTCATGATAACGATGATACGAGTATGACATGATGGTATGCATGTATGTGTTATGATTGTGATGACGATGCATGATAGTATATGCATGGCTTCAAGGTAAGTAATGCCTGGAATGCATGTATGATTTGTATGATGCTTTGAGTGGCTATTGGATTCCTTTACCTGCTGAGTGGTTGTACTCACCCTTTTGGGGACCAACATTTCAGATTAGCAGCATGCCGCTCCTTGCCGTCACGCGGGGTGTGTTTTACGATCTACCATCCGATGTCGAGGTCGAGTGCGAGGAGTTTGGCTGTCCTTCTGTTCCTGGATTGACGTATATTCGAGTGTGCTGTTTAGTCATGTACGACGTAGGCCTGGCTGGGGGCCCGGTTTTCCAGGAGTTCATCTCCATCCACATTCGTCGCGATGGGGTGATGCGAGGGATGTTGCCGCCGCCACTGTCGGATGCATCGGGTTGGGTGTGAGGGCCGTGCGTGACGAGTAGGAGCTGGATTTTTTTTGGGATAGTTAGCCGACACTGATGATGGGGATTGTTGCACGTGAGTTGTAGCGGTTTGAGGGTTCTTTTTGGGGTTTTAGGTTGGACGTGGCTGAGTCCTGGCTTTTCCTTTTGATGTATCGACCCAAAGAAATCCCATCTTGAAAATATATGTAAATAAAGTGTCGTGGCTTGTCTATTAATCATGGTGATTAGTGGTGTGTATTTGTATCATGGTTGGTAGGGGGAGAGATGGTGATGTTTTATTTTGCTTTCGCTAATGAGTCGCGCTGGGACCGTTTTTAAAAAAAAAAAAAAGTCTATGAATTACGACGCTTCTTCTAGAGAGAGGTAGTAAGGTGTAACGTTGGTGCCTGTGGCGACTTCCGAAGGGTTTGGGGTGTCACATTAGTGGCGACTCTTAAAAATATTTAGATTGTTGAGAACTTAAAAGATATCGCGTGTCAGGCGAGGTATGAGTTTGGAAGAACTCGCGCTATTGATTAATGAACCTTTTCTCAAATAGTTGAAAATATGATGTGTTCGAACCGTCTTTTCAATGAACCACTAGGATTGTCTCTTGGACTCTTCTAAACCTATATTCCCGAGCTTGGCCCCTCAATGGGTAAGTTGTGACAGAGATCATGGTGTGATTTTGGAGGAGTAACCGCTGCCTAGAGACAAGTTGTTGTCGTGGCAACGTGAAGATGTGGAGCCAATAATCATGAAGACAAGAAGATGTAGTTGAAACCTCTAGAAAACTGTGTGTAGGCAGTTCTGTTCTAAATATTGTATATACTCGTATAATGTAGGTTGTTCGTGTAATGTAGATTCCCCTCGGAACAAACAAACAAAACTCTTAACACATTTACCATAAACTTTTTTTTTGTGACATAAAAAATTCTAAACTTATACTCATGGGATGTATTTACCCTAAACTAGTCCTAGATTAAAATGAACAAAGTTTTTTGAAAGAATTTATGTTGTTGTGTATGCTAATACTTAATAAAACACTCATTGAAACTCCATGGTATATATTATCCGTGGATAGGATAATTACATTAGTTTTTTTTTTCTATTAATTCCCAAATATGTGATATTCGATCTTTAAAATGCTAGATCAATTTCTCATAGAAATTTTTATTTGGCTTGAACAATATGACAAGATTTATTTCTTCAAATAAAAACCAATGCTCTCTCTCAACATTTTTTCCCCTCTAGTTGCTCAATTCATGTAATGTGATCTAAACCGCACCATTATTAAAGAGGAATAACATGCTGTTAGGTTAGCAATGTTCCAATAAGAATTGATGTCATTGATTGTATATCGACTATGATTTCAAATATAAAATTAAGGTGAAAAATTGTTGATGACGCACAAGAGGTGACAAAGAGGAATCTCTTTAGTTAGGCTGTAGCAATAAAGCAAAGGCATTGGCTAAACAAAGTCAATGCCATTTGTGAGTATTCACTAGTAATAGGACATTCTGTTGTCTACAAGGAAGTAATAAATAGGATCTTGATCAGAATGTGTGATCTGAAATATAGTCGACAATAAATAATATGATTGGTCGTGAGAAGCCAATAAAACTAAGTTCACAAGGGGGGAATCATTTACATTTATCAACTAATAGTCGAATTGATATCAGTCGAGTTTGTCGAATTGATATCAGTTGAGTTGAAAAGTACTAACATCAATTCACTAAGTTTGAGTGAAATCAAATCCATTAGAGGGACAAAAATAGTTAGAACAATTATTGTAGTCAAACTATTATGAGGGAACAATTATCAAGGGTGTGTAACGCCCCGATCCTCGGGCATGCGCCCATCTCTTATCTAGTCGATTAATTAGCGACGTCCCAGGAAGGTCGCCGACCCATTTATTTATATGCGCATGCGGAAGCTTAATAAAATCCCTAGACAATCAAACGTTGGGATATAATAGTAGGACTACAAAATTTTCAAACCAACCCAAATCTTTTTACAAACAAACTTGTTCATTTACAACAACAGGCTGTTTACTAAATCTATCGGCTCCATAAAAGGTAATGATTCTATGACCCACTAATTGGACACGTTGCTGATTCTTCGATCTCCACCTTCCCAGACTCCAGGGCTCTTGGTCCTTCATGACCGCCACTTAGGGACTTGAGATGATTTCCCACAACCAGGATGAGACTACGTCTCAGCGAGTTCTACTCCCTAAAACTCGATTAGTAAACCAATACGCTAACCGAGTTGCCTATGCATGCACGGGTCAGAGGACTTACCTTGGCATCAGTCCTAACCTGTAATTCAAGGTTATAAATAGATGCTACATATATCACATCGAACAATCAATCAAATCACGACATCGGATCAAGTCATTGATCAATCGACTTATCCGATTACAAGCTAGTCAGACCTTTTTTAGGTCATTCATTCCACACCATATAACCGATAATAGTACACTTTAGTCACAGAGCCCCATTAATGCTCTCGGGCATCATTTTCGCCAAGGTGACATAACTTTCACTAGTATATCTAGCCACAGAGACATATAAGTCTCTCGAGCGTCGTTTTTGCCAAGTGATGTGGGTAACAGATAGTCTACGTGCATTCTTTAAGGCACTATTTTTGTCAATGATATTCCTAATCACCAAACCACGCCCGTCATAGGTCATAGACAGTCTACGTGTGTTCTTTATGCACCGATTTTCCAGTGATATCCTGAATCACCGAACCACGCCTGTCCATAAGTCACGTACATTCTCTTTCAGGCATTCCAATTACTTTCGGCCACATGGGCACGATATTCGACACATAGAAATATGACCACACAGGCACGTTTTACGCCACACATGCATGATTAATTATCGCCACACAGGCATAATCAATTATCGCCACACAGGCATGATATATATTCAACAATTTACGTGCATTCTTTAAGGCATCCTATATGCCAAAGCGATGTAATAATCACCGAGCCTCGCCACACAGCATTTCTTCTCATCTTTTATCATACCCGATAAAATATCGTGCGTGGGCACACGATTGGCTTTAGCCAAAATATAATATTTTCCTTTCCATAACTCCCACATTTTCTGTAGTCCACTAAAAATATTTTTGTCATTATCAACTGCTGCTCGGTTATTTTTCAATTAATAACCAACATTAGTTAATCCAGGAATAATTCCCAAATTCATAGATAATTCAATTCCGCACAAAATAAAGCTCAATTAAATAAATGGACTGCGCCATGACAATCAGCATAAAATTCCGGTCGCGGCTATCTCTGTTTAATTTCCGGAAAATAATTAAATAATTAATTAAATAATTTCGAAAATTAATAAATTAATACAATAAATCCAATTTAGGCCTATAATGCCTACTTGGAGCCTGAAACGGGTCGAGAAAAATCCCGAGATGCATTCAATAAATAGGAGTACGTCTCTACTCGCTAATTGCACAATTCAATTGCCTAACATGCATCACAATTATCTAATAATCACTAA
The DNA here is from genome assembly GCF_016545825.1 of Eucalyptus grandis. NCBI lineage: Eukaryota > Viridiplantae > Streptophyta > Magnoliopsida > Myrtales > Myrtaceae > Eucalyptus > Eucalyptus grandis. The sequence continues at coordinate 8,290 of NW_024096450.1, forward strand.
TCTACTCTAATCTAACCACCTAATTGCACTTAATTAAATGTAATCAACCTTTAAGTATCATTAGCAAACTAAGTAAGGATTAGTGAGTATAACTCACTTGATTAATGAGCCGATTGAACCAAAATGACGGGATCGTCGCGAGGATTGACTTTCCTCAAGGCAGGCCAAGCATCCGGGGTTGGGAAGCCGGCCAAAACGGGCCAAAATCGGGTTGCGACACCCATTTTTCCAGCTGCTGTGCTGGTGGCGACGGAGGGGAAAATGGGTTGGTTTGGGATGAGCAAGGGTGGCAAGGGCTAGGTGGAGCTCCGGCGGGTTAAGGGGGCGGCGTACGATGGTCAGAGCAGCTAAATCGCGGCCTATGCTGGCTTGCAAAGCTGCTGGAGGTGAGGACGTGCAGGGGTGACGGCTAGGACGGCGGTGACACGCTGGAGGCGTGCGAGCGGCGGACGGCGCGCGAGGGGTGCGTGACGGCGGTCCGATTGGGCTGCTGGCTGCTCTGGCTTCTACAGATCTGCTAGGATGTCGGACAGCAGCAAGAAGGAGAAAAAGATGAAGCCGACGACAGTAGAAGAGAGAAAGGGAGGCCGGGGTGTGCGTGGGCAGCAGCGGAGCAGCAACAGCGTGCGGCGTGAGGCGGTGATGACTTCAGCTTCGGTGAGCAACGACGGCGACGAGAGGACCTACCGCTTCAACTCGCCGGGTTCTTCACGTAGCAAGGAGAGATGGAGGAGAGAGGGTTGACGGGAGAGAGGGGGAAAACTAGTTCTCTCTCTTGGGGGGGGACCACTTCTCTCACTCTCTCTCTCTCACACATGGCCCGCCACCCAGCTGTCATCCACCCACAATTTCTAGATAATTTTTCCCCTTCTAGAAGCATTTAGGTAGTCTGGGTATATGTGGCATACGAATTTGCAAGAGAAATGGCATGATTGGACCTCAATCCTTCTTCAAACAATTCAATTCGGCTTAATCAACCGTCGAGTCTTCGGTCAAATTAGTATTTTTCCTCACCAATATAACCCACTTATATCCCAATTTCACAATAAAAAAGGCCCCCTGCAAATCCCGATCGAAAACAGCCTTACCTCGACTTTTTCCCAAAAAGTCTCGGTTTGTGGAAAAATCTTCGGAAAGCGAGTCGACGTTCCTAAAATGACTTGTGACATAACAGAACTTTCAATTTCTAAAATTGAATTCAAATTCGCGGTTATTTTCAATCAAACGCGCTTTTATTGTGACCTTATTTACCGGGTAGCTTTTAGGAATTTTTGGTGCAATTTACCCATGGTCGATCTTCTTCGAGCCATACGTATCTCTTCGACACATTGGAGACTCTCGGTTGTCGTGAAAATCTTGAGGATTCAAATACGGACACATGGTACCAAAACGACAAGAAAATCAAACTATTGTTGGTCGACGAGAATTTTCCAATTTAATGGAGTTACCTGTGATCGGCTACACATCTCATTCAAACCGACATATCTCTGATCTCAAATCGATTTTATATTGTGCTGTAATAGCCTCTAAAGATGAGTACGGTCGAGAAGTCGATTTCTGGTCGAATTCTCAAGTCTATTGCATTCAAGTCCCTTAATGGCTTCACCTGATAGGTTAGTTATCTCATGAGTGACCAACTCAGAGAAAAACACTATAGTCATGTTGATGAAAGGCCCGACTTATTCAATTGAAATCAGGGCCTGAAAATCAGGATGTCACAACTCTTCCCCTCTTATAAAAATTTCGTCCTCGAAATTTAAACATTTACCAATCCTTAAACAAAAAGGTAGGGGTGTTTTCGTCTTATCGAGTCTCACTTTACCACGTTGTTTCTTCGGTCTCGTGGTGTTGTCAAACCACTTTGATTAAGGAGACCATCTTGCTACACAGAATTTGCTCTTTTTAAACCACCAATTGAACCGGGCTTTCCACATACGACACTCGGTTGTCCACATCTAATTTTTCAAGATTTAGCACATGGGTCGAGTTAGGCTCATATGTCCTCAATATCGACACGTGAAAGATGCCAAGCATTTACGCCTACTTTGGCAACAACGTAAGACGAAACGTTAGGATCCTAATTCTTCTTCTAGAATCCTTAAGGAACCTACATACCTTAGTTTCAGTTTTCCCTCCTTGCTGAAGCGCAAGGCATCCCTTATTAGTGACACCTTTAGAAAGATGCAACCACCAATTTGGAACTCTAAGGGCCTTCAAAGCTTAACGGTACCACATTTCTGGCGGCTTTGAGCGGTCTTTACTCTGACACTGATCCTGACAATTGCAATCACTAATTACTGAACTGACTCCAAACTTATGATCTTTCTTCACTTCACTTTCTTCTCACCACTAAAATTCTGCACACTCTGCTATGTAAGCTTCAATAGAAACCATTTGAAAGCTCTGCGAAACTTGGAACCTTAGATTTAGATTTGAAATATAATTCATCCCCGACACTCCATGCTGGTGAGTTATTTGATACACACACACACTTCGATATACCCATTCAAATTGAGATCTCTTCGTATTGTACTAAGGTGAGTTGACTCCGTTCATCTGTCGACCACAACCCCATAAGGAATCAGTACTCCCTCGACTCCTTAATAAGCCTGTCATAACATTCCATGATGTTATACTTCCATTCCCACTCGGGACTCTCTCGAGTGATTGATAAAGTTCTCTTGGCTTTCGTTATCAGACTCCCACTTGTCAGTACCTTAGACACTCACAATTTATCCGGCGATATCTACCTTCATATCGGTCTACCAATCGAGCTGATGCCGATTCTGACTTACTTTGTATTGTCTGAACAAACACTGCAACTGCTATAGTGGATTTTTGACAATGTTTCTTACCTAAGTGCTACAACATCAAGTACACTCAATCACTCTTGGAACTTGAGTGTTCCATCCTCAGACATCTGAAAGTCAGTCTCTTTCTTATCAGTATCCTCTTGCAGGATCTTCTGAACATTCCGGTCTATCACTGAAGTGTCTGCTTTTATCATAAATATTTGGTTCAATTTTTGAGGGCGGCCATAAAATTCAAAAGGTGGCCTACCTCCAATTTGAAAACCGAATTTCGAACCCTTTTCAAATAAGGTCTATACTTTAACCAATATATGCACAATTAAAGACTCTTGTCTGAATGCCTCAATGACTTCTTTCATTCTTCCAAGATGTTACCGGATATCACCATTCTAGTCCTCCCAAGGTTTTGATTTACGACACCGTCTCATATTCAACTCTTTATGAGAGAATAAACACCTGAGACTTTAATAGTCAATGAAGATTTGGAATTTTCCCTCATATCAATGATGACTGTAAATCTTTAAAGCGAAATTTGATGTTGCGAGTTCCAAGTCATGCTCTGGTGATTTCAACTTAAGAGGTCTCAATTGGTGGAACGCATATGCAACAATATTCTTAGGTTGCATCAGTACGCGACCCAGTCCTCTGAACAACACATCACTATAGATCTCGTGTCTTTCCGACCAAATGGAATGGTCAGCACAGGTGCAGTAGACAGCTTCTATTTAAGCTTTTGGAAACTATGCTCGCACTTGTTTGTCCCCACGAACTTTTCTTCTTCCTTCAGGAGTTGAGTACATGATGGCACTAATGCTGAAAATCCTTGCACATATCCCCTGTAGTACTCTGCCCAAGTCATACCACTTCTGATCTTTGACATTGTTGTTGGTCTTGGTCCACAAATAATTGTTTCGATCTTAGTTGGGTCTACGGAGATTCCTTCACTTGAAATCCCGTGATCATTCTCAGGTGGCTCTTGTGCTCCTTAGCACTTATCGAATACACTAGAATATCTTTGGTAGACACAACTACAAACTGAGCCGGATATTCTTTAAACACTTGGTTTGCCAAACCAATGACAACATCTGGAGTGTTCACTAGGCCAAATGGTCTTACAATACTCTTGTAAAGGTCATCTCAAGTATTAAATTCTGAATTCAATACACCATTCCTTCTGATCCTCCACTGATGATGCCCTGTTCTCAAGTCGATCTTTGAAAGTATTGACACTTTTGTAAGTAGTCACACAATTCATTAATCTTCAGCCACGAATACTTGTCCTTGGTCGTCGCCTGATTGAGTTGATGATGGTCGATGTATAATTACTATGAACCATCATTCTCCACAAACCAAACCAGTGCTCCCCAATCTTCGATCCTTCACCCTGTCTTATCTATGACCACTGCCAAGCCATCTTGGCAATCCCCGTCTAACATACGAATCACCTCAAGTGACAAGATTAAAGAAGTTAAGGACCCTTCTCGACCCTCAATAAAACTCGGCACTTCTACATGCTCTTGGAATAAATTGGGTTACTCCACTATAACAATTCATCACCACAAGATGCTTTACGAGTTAACTCTTTCCACACTTGACGATAAAGTTGTACACCAATCACCAATCAAGTATAACTCTAGTCGGTGGTTCTTTTTCTACAACCTTAACATACAACTGAAATTCCATAATTTCATCCCCAACTCTTTGAGGCACCATTCGATAAAATCACTTCACAACATTCTTCCATCAATCAAAGCATGGTCGGTTCCATTCCTGTTTCTTTCACCATCCTAGTGGCACCATATTGGTAGTAGCTTTGTTGGTGTTCTTCCTGAACTCCAATTGACAGTTCCTTACCTGATGGCCGTGCTAGCTATGCACAAAGCACTTTCTAGCCATACTCGGACATAAGATTAATCCATGCATTCCTTCCATACTTTTGGCACTCACTTGGTGAGTCCTCTTTCTCATGTCAGGTGACAACTTACACTCTTACTTGCACTGGAGGCCTGTTCCAAAAATTCCCGTGGTATTTTCTACGGCGCACTCCTGCTGATCTTATCTCATTGATGGCGATGGCACTTGCTATCCCATTAGTGATAACGGCAACTGCTATTGTGGTCCCATCAACCTCCTGAAACAGTTTCTTGCCAAGTGACCCTGTCGGTCATAGTAAGAACAACCACCCGTCCTAACTTGGCACGGGGCCGATTCATGTTGTCTTCCATGACACAAAACGTTCTAATTCAATGCTGACTTGTCTATCCCGTCTTTCCTAATGGGCGGAATAGAATATACTTTTCCGGTCATGGGCTCCTTTCCAAACTGATTTCCACCTCTACTGAATCTGAACCTCATCTCGGATGCAATGGCTTGCTCCTAGATCACATCTCCATATTGAACCTTGGAAGGTGTGGCAATAACAGCGACTTGATCTCGAACTTACTGGCTCGACAAGTTCCCAAGGAACACTTGCGCCTGAACGATCTTGCTAGACCTAGGATCACTTAGTGCTGCTATACTCTTAGTACCGACCTACGGTGGTACTCTTACACTTGCGCTGGCCTAAGCTGGCGCTTTGCCACAACCACCTCGGGCACCGATCCTTGTCGGCGTTCTTTCCCAAGTTCTAGAGGCTACTGACCTCTTACTAGGAGTCCTCAGCTCCTGATCACTCTAGCTACAGGATATTTATAGAAACTTGTTTTCTAATTCTAATACCACATTATAATTCAAGTGACCTACAAACAAGCTACCAATCAGCTATCATAGACATGTACCAGCATGAATTAAAAGTCATTCCTACTAACTATCCCATGACTTATCGCACCTCATCACTCCAACTAATGACCATGCTTTGATACCACAAAAAGGGGATGTCACGCCCCGATTCTCGGGCACGCACCCATCCCTTATTTGGTCGATTAATTAGCGACGTCCCAGGAAGGTCGCTGATCCATTTATTTATATGCGCATGCGGAAGCTTAATAAAATCCCCAGACAATCAAACACTGAGATAAAATAGTAGGACTACAAAATTTTCAAACCAACCCAAACCTTTTTACAAACAAACTTGTTCATTTACTATAGCAGGCTGTTTACTAAATCTATCGGCTCCACAAAAGGTAATGATTCTATGACCCACTAATCGGACACGTTGCCAATTCTTCGATCTCCACCTTCCCAAACTCTAGGGCTCCTAGTCCTTCATGACCACCACCTAGGGACTTGAAATGATGTCCCATAACTGGGATGAGACTACGTCTCAGCGAGTTCTACTCCTTAAGACTTGATTAGTAAACCAATACGCTAATCGGGCTGTCTATGCACGCATGGATCAGAGGACTTACCTTGGCATCAGTCCCAACCTGCAATTCAAGGTTATATATAGATGCTACATATATCACATTGAACAATCAATCAAATCATGACATCAGATCAAGTCATTGATCAATCGACTTATTTGATTACAAGCCAGTCAGACCATTTTTAAGTCATTCATTCCACACCATATAACCTCTAATAGTACACTTTAGTCACAGAGCCCCATTAATGCTCTCGGGCATCATTTTCGCCAATGTGACATAACTTTCACTAGTATATCTAGTCACAGAGACATATAAGTCTCTTGGGCATCGTTTTCGCCAAGTGACGTGGGTAACATATAGTCTACGTGCATTCTTTAAGGCACTATTTTTGTCAATGATATTCCTAATCACCAAACCACGCCCGTCATAGGTCATAGACAGTCTACGTGTGTTCTTTAAGGCACCGTTTTCGCCAGTGATATCCTGAATCACCGAACCACGCCTGTCCATAAGTCACGTACATTCTCTTTCAGGCATTCCAATTACTTTCGGCCACATGGGCACGATACTCGACACACAAAAATACGACCACACAGGCACATTCTATGCCACACATGCACGATTAATTATTGCCATACAGGCATAATCAATTATCGTTACACAGGCATGATATATATTCAACAATTTACGTGCATTCTCTAAGGAATTCTATATGCCAAAGCGATGTAATAATCGCCGAGCCATGCCACACAGCATTTCTTCTCATCTTTTATCATACCTGATAAAATATCGTGTGTAAGCACACGGTTGGCCCTTAGCCAAAATATAATATTTTCCTTTCCATAACTCCCACATTTTCTATAGTCCACTAAAAATATTTTTGGCATTATCAACCGATGCCCGGTTATTTTTCAATTAATAACCAACATTAATTAATTCATGAATAATTCCCAAATTCACAGATAATTCAATTCCGCACAAAATAAAGCTCAATTATATAAACGGACTGCACCATGACAATCAGCATAAAATTTCGGTCATCGGTTATCTCTGCCTAATTTCCGGAAAATAATTAAATAATTAATTAAATAATTTCGAAAATTAATAAATAAATACAATAAATCCAATGTAGGCCCGTAATGCCTAATTGGAGCTTGAAATGGGTCGGGAAAAATTTGGAGATGCAATCAATAAATAGGAGTATGTCTCTATTTGCTAATTGCACAATTCAATTGCCTAACATGCATCACAGTTATCTAATAATCACTAATCTACTTTAATCTAACCACCAAATTGTACTTAATTAAATCTAATCAATCCTTAAGCATCATTAACAAACTGAGCAAGGATTAATGAGCAAAACTCACTTGATTAACGAGTCGATCGGACCAAAACAACGGGATCATCACGAGGATCGACTTTCCTCAAGGCGGGCCAAGCATCCGGGGTCGGGAAGCCGGCCAAAACGAGTCAAAACCGGGTTGCGACACCCATTTTTCTAGCTGTTGTGCTAGAGCTGACGGAGGGGAAAATGGGCTGGTTTGGGATGAGCAAGGGCAACAAGGGCTAGGCGGAGCTTCGACGGGTTGAGGGGGTGACGTATGGTGGTCGGAGCAGCTGAACCGCAGCCTGTGTTGGCCTGCGAAGCTGTTGGAGGTGAGGACGAGCAGGGGAGACGGCCAGGACGACGATGATGCATGAGCGGCGGACGGCACGCAAGGGGTGCGCGATGACGGTCCGACCGGGCTGCTGGTTGCTTCGGCGTCTTCAGATCTGCTAGGGACGTTGGACAGCAGCAAGAAGGAGAAGAAGATGAAGCCGATGGTAGCAGAAGAGAGAAAGGGAGGCAGAGGTGTGCGCGGGTAGCAGTGGAGCAGCGACGGCGTGTGGTGTGAGGCGGTGACGACTCCGGCTTCGGTGAACGACGATGGCGACGAGAGGGCTTGCTGTTTCGGCTCGCTAGGTTCTTCACGTAGCAAGGAGAGATGGAGGAGAGAGGGTCGACGGGAGAGAGAGGGGAAAACCGGTTCTCTCTCTTGTGGGGGACCACTTCTCTCACTCTCTCTCTCTCTCACATGGCCCACCACCCAGCTGTCATCCACCCACAATTTCTAGACAATTTTTCCTACTTCTAGAGGCATTTAGGTAGAGTTAGTGGGGTATGTTAGTGGGTCTTTGTTGTTGTCATTCTGTAGCTATTTTCTTGCTAGGTGGTTTGAATGTTCTGCCTATTTAATAGGCTTATGTTCTGATGAATAAAGTAACAGAGTTACAGCAACAATTCTCTTGTGTGTCTTCTTCTCTAGTCTATTTGATTAAATTTCAATAGTAAAGCCATTTGATATTTTTCTGTTAAACTTTGTTGTAGAACTTAAGAGTTTCTTACTTAAGGAAGTCGTTGCCGGTGTTGGGTTGGAATGGATATATCCACTGTGGTTGGAAGTCTCGGAATTAAGTTTAGTTTGGTGCACTTCTTGTTCTTTTTTTTCATTGGTTTTTCCTTTTGAAATGTTAGTTGTTGAAGTTTCTGTTACAGCTTGTCCGAATCGAATCATAAATTAGTCGATTCACTTGGCGTCGGCTAATAATATGCATCATTTCAGCAAAATGCTAGCAGTATAGTGAATGAATGCTATGGGAAGATAAGAAGACTAAGAAGCCCATCCAATGTTTTTCGGATACAGAATTTCTTCACCTTTTCCTCTTCTTTTTCAGCAAAAATGGGAAAAGAAGAAATTGCTGTCCCAAGTTCAAACAGATTGATTTCTGATTCTTATCATCCATGGAAAGACTCACGGTACAACGTTGGATCTTGGAACTGAGCATATAGAATGGATGATTATATTTGTTTAGGAAATTTATGGTGTTTCATGTACGTATTATAATGCATTTTTTTGGACATGCTTTTCCTCCCAGTTTTTTTTTTGGTCGTATTTCCTCCTAGTTGGTGCAGGGCCAAAAAATCATTCCGGCTTAGAGAAAATGATCAACTAATTGCAAAATAAATTCAAACTAATTGGATTTCGAGCAGCTAAAGTCGACAACTGATGAATGTAGAATGTGGCCCAATCTCATTCAAGGATAGGCCCAACCGTTCACAAACTTATAAGTAGTCCCTAGCATTTACTCTTTATATGTCTAGTCCAGTTAGGAGTCTCTTGGGACATCTTTGACTTTTTTCCTGGGTTTGTTTTTTTATGACAGTACTTCATATAGTTCAAGCAAAATATAAAAAAATAAAAAATAAAAAATACAGTACTTCGTATATATTCTCTCTTTTTTTTTTTACCAAGATCATAACTTATTAATTTTTGTATTACAGGGGAACTGCACATTGAATTTGTCTTCCTAGCTCTAGATCTTAAATTGACTCGTTATACTTATGTATTCTTAGGTTTATCATCATGAGTACAAACATTGTGTTATTGATACTTGTGAGATGGTGTATTCCTTGCTTGTTCATCTTTATACATTAATACACTACAGAGTTTATGTAATGGAAAGATTCTTTACTTCAAATCGTAAGACAAGTGGTGATTTCTTTATTTAGGTTGAATATAAACTTCGTTGCTTTAGAATCCGTTATTGGGCTTTGTCTAGAAGGAATCGAGGCATGTTAGACAATTCATATAAAACTTGATGCGGAAATTCATAACAAATCAATGATCTTTGATCTTCATGATTTTCACAAATAGTTGAAGACATACCTTTATCCATAGCGCTATGCTTGATGATGATCGTTGTAGAAAACCGAAAGAACTCAAACCAAATGAAGAAATCTGATTTTTCTCCCTTAACCCACTAAACCTTAATGTATTCTATTGATGGAGGAGAGAATACGTTCTTTTCGTTACTGTTGTTCATTATGGGTGGAGAGAGGACCGGACTCTTTTATACGTTCATTGAAAATGTGCCTTCCATCAAAGCGATATACCCTTTCGTTTTATTAGAGTCGTACCTTCTCATAACCAATATTATTCATAGCATTTCAATCATTTATTAAACCATATAATAAATCACATAATATGGGCCACAATAATTCTTACATTCTCCCACTTGGCCCATATGATTCTCCTTTCATGGTTTAATGAAGACTATAATGTGCACAATAAGATTATGCTATAAAATTTCATTAAATTGGCAATCACATAATAATCACAATTAAGTAAAGAAAACTAATGCGAGTCATAGCGGTTATATGTCATTAATCGACATAGTCCCTTCTATGTACTACAACTATAGCACTTTACTTAACATGATCCATAAATGAGAAGTACAAGTAATAGTCCAACCATAATGTTTCTTTAGAAACTATCCTGTTTAATATTCATCTATTTCCATAATGTATACTAAATAGAAAACAGGAAATATCAGAAACATGTAAGTGAGCTCAAAGTGTCAAATACATAAACTTAATACAATCATAATACAAACATTAATGACGTCCAATAATGCCCATCCTTTCAACATGCTCATTAAATGTTTTGGGCGGCAATCCTTTTGTTAAGGGATCTGCTATCATAAGATTGGTGCTAATGTGCTCAATTGACACTCTTTGTTTCTGAACTTCTTCTTTGACAGACAAGTATTTGATCTCCATATGCTTAGCACCCTTAGAATACTTGTCGTTCTTAGAGAAGAAAACTGCTGCAGAGTTATCACAATAGATTTTCAGCGGCTTGGCAATACGTCGACGATCACAAGCCTGAAATAAAATTCCGCAGCCATAATCCATGAATTGTGGCCTCAAAGCATGCCACAAATTCAGCTTCCATAGTGGATGCAGCAATAACCGACTGCTTCGCACTCTTCCATGAAATTGCCCCTCCAGCCGGGAAGAAACAAGTAACCAAATGTTGATTTTCTTGTATCGACACATCCGGCTAAGTCTCGAATCTGAATATCCAATCACCTCGAGATGATCAGATCTTTTATAAGTGAGCATATGATTCTTCGTTCCTTGCAAGTATCTAAGAACTTTCTTTGCAGCTTTCCAATGATCCATTCGGGATTACTTTGATACCTACCAAAGCATTCCGACAAAGAAACCGATGTCCGGGTCCGGTGCAAGTTTGTGCATACATTAAGCTTCCCACAATAGATGCATAAGGAATATTATTCATTTGTCCTCGTTCCAATTCACTTTTCGGACATTGCATAAGGCTAAATTTATCACCTTTCGAATTGGAACTATTCCCGCTGAACATTTACTCATATTAAATCTCTCTAAAATTTTCTCAATGTAGGCTTTTCGAGACAATCCTAATAATCCTTGTGATCTATCATGGAATATTTCTATTCCTATCACATATGTTGCCTCTCCCATATCCTTCATTTCAAAATTCTTAGAGAGAAATTTCTTGGTTTCATGTAACAAACCAAGATCATTAGCAGCAAGCAAAATATCATCAACATACAGAACTAGAAAAATAAACTTGCTCCCACTAATCTTCATATATATACACCGATCAACGGTGTTTTCCTTAAATCCAAATGAAGTTATGGTATCGTTAAACTTAAGATACCATTGTCGGGAAGCTTGTTTAAGTCCATATATTGACTTCTTTAATTTACATACCATGTGTTCCTTTCCTATAACTGAAAAGCCTTTGAGTTGGTCCATATAAACCTCTTCCTCTAAATTCCCATTAAGAAAGGCGGTTTTTACATCCATTTGGTGTAACTCCAAGTCATAATAAGCCACCAAAGCCATAATGATTCTAAGTGAGTCCTTCTTAGAGACCGGTGAAAATGTCTCTTTATAGTCAATGCCTTCTTTTTGAGTAAAACCCTTTGCAACAAGTCTGGCTTTATGTCGTTCAATATTGCCTTTTGAGTCGCGCTTGGTCTTAAAGACCCATTTACACCCAACCTTCTTACATCCTTTAGGCAATTCAACTATATCCCAAACTTGATTTTGATGCATGGATTTTAACTCTTCTTCCATGGCATTAAACCATTCATTAGAATCTTCACATTCCATGGCTTGGGAAAATGAATCTGGATCATTTCCAATTCCTAAGTCAATTTCGACTCTTGTAGATAAACCATATAGTCATCAGAAATAGCCGACCTCTTTTCTCTTTGAGATCTCCTTAATGCTATTTCTTGTGACTCGGCTATTGGAGGTTCATTATTGACATCTCCATTATTGAGTGTTTGTTGTTCTCGATTATTGTTAGATTGTACTACAATATCAGAAACAACAACTTTAGAAGCTTTAGGCATAGGAACTTCTACCCTTACTTCTTGAATGCAAGCATCACGCATTCTTTCACTCCCACTGATGTCACCATTCTCAATGAACCTAGCATTTCCAGATTCAACAATTCTTGTACTATGATTAGGACAATAAAATTTATACCCTTTGGATTTCTCTGCATAACCAATGAAATAACCACTGGTCGTTCTTGAATCCAATTTCCTTTCATGTGGATTGTAAATTCTTACTTATGCTTGACAACCCCAAACATGCAGGTGTCGTAAACTAGGTTTTCTTCCGTCCATAGTTCAAATGGAGTCTTTGAACCGCCTTACTAGGAACCCTATTTAATAAGTACATAGAAGTCTTTAAAGCATACATCCACAAAGACAAGGGTAAAGATGAATGACTCATCATACTCCTAACCATTTCCATTAAAGTACGGTTACGCCTTTTCGCTACACCATTTTGTTGTGGTGTACCCGGCATTGTGTATTGAGCACAAATGCCATGTCTTTCAAGGAATTTAGCAAATGGACCTGGACATTGTCCCGATTCATCATACTTTCCATAATATTCACCACCTCTATCCGATCTTACTATTTTCACCTTTCTATCTAATTGCCTCTCAACCTCTTTAATATACACTTCAAGTGCATTCACAGATTGAGACTTATCATGCAATAGATAAATGTAACCATAACGTGAAAAATCATCAATAAAGGTTATGAAATAGCTTTCCTTACCAAAAGATGGAACATCAAAAGGACCACATATGTCAGTATGTATAATCTCAAGAAGCTCTTTGCTTCTTGTGGCACCTTTCTTAGTGTGCTTTGTTTGTTTACCTTTAATACAATCAATACACACTCCAAGGTCAGTAAAATCCAAATTTGGAAGAATTTCATTCTTCACTAATCTTTGCATTCTTTCTTTGGATATATGACCCAGCCGTTTATGCCACAAGTAAGCAGAATTTTCATTCACCAAACTTCGTTTAGTGCCAACATTATGATGCAAGGTCATTAATGTCTCAACAAAAGTATTATCAAGTCTAAATTTGTAGAGACCATCACATAAAGTTCCAGTTCCAATAAGAGTATCACTCTTAAATAGACTGAAAGATTCAGATCCAAACTTACAATAAAATCCCGCCACATCAAGTCTTGGCAAAGAAACTAAATTGCGAGAAAATGTAGGTACATAAAGGGTTCGAAACAAATCCAAATAATGCCCAGTATTAAGATCAAACGATAAGTGCCAATGCCTTCAACTCGGAGCTTTGTCTCTGTTCCCGTAATCACATAACTTTCATTTGGCTTTATAGTTTGGATCGTAAGAAATCCCCGCATCGTATTTGACACATGAGTGGTGGCACCAGAATCAATCCACCAAGTATTATAAGGAACTTCAGTAAAGTTTGATTCAAAACATACCAAAGCACAAGGCTTACCTTTCTTTTCGAACCAAGCCTTACATTTCAGACAATCTTTCTTCAAGTGTCCAATTTTGTTGCAAAAATGACACTTAATAAGATTGCGTTCCTTCTTGTGGATTTGAGAAGCCTTTGAAGAGTCATTCGGGACGTGTAGTCCTTTCTTCTTGCTCCTTCCACCTTTCCTCTTAAAATTCTTTCGAACTTCTTGATGACTTGAGAGATGAACATAATGAGCCTTTTGATTCTTTATCCTTGTTTCCTCTTGAACTAGCATACTGGCCAATTCGTTTACATTCCACTTGTCATTTATAGTGTTGTAATTCATTTGAAATGGCCCATATTGCTCATGAGGTAAGGAATTAAGTATAAATTGTACTAAAAGTACTCATCCACATTCATTCCCAAAGTCCTTAACTTTGCTGCTAAATTGGTCATCTCAAGTATATGCTCATGCATGGTACGCGAACCATCATATTTCATGGTGGTCAGTGTGCTCATCAGTGTACCAGCAAGTGACTTATCAGCAGTTTGAGAACACTCTTCCACAAATTTCATAAATTCCTTAGCATTGTTAGTCTTGGGAAGAGAAGTCTTTAAGTTGTTTGCAACTGTCATTCGCATGAACATTAAGCTCAATCTGTTTGATCTTTCCCAAGCTTTATGGAAAGACTTTTCATCATTGCTACTTTCATCAGTAATAGCAGCTGGTTTCTCAGCTTGAAGTGCTAAATCAAGATCCAGGACACCTAAGTGAAACTGGACTTGTTCACTCCAATCAGGAAAATTTATCCCATTGAATAAGGGAACAGATGAGGCGTGCGAATGGAGTGAAACAGGTACAAATACTGCAAATGTGCAAGAAAATACTCATACATTAATGCTTTGAGAATACCATATAATCAGATTAAACTAAACTACACATGCACATCATAGTTCTCCTTTGGGCGATCCTATGATATACAAATATATATAAACCATAATGATGCTAATAACTTTTATTTGATAATTGTAAATATATCTTATTAAAATTTATTTGTTATCTTTGGATATACAAACAAATTTAACAAATCATATTAATTATCAACCATCATGTTCATGAATTATAAGAAAATAATTAACCTTTGGGTTAATCCCTAAGTTCTTATAATAAATGAACTTCAATATACCCATAACTCCAATAATGATATAAAACATATCAATTTCATATATAGCATCAATTAATCATGGGTAATTGAATAAAATAATTTACAATATCAAAAAAAAAAAATTCAAAAGACTTCAAGGTTCGGCCACTTTGGTGACTAACAAACCATTCATAATATGAATTTTCAATATTGTAAAATACAAATATTTACCAAATTTGCACACAAGGATAAAATGCAATTAAAGCATAAGGGAAAAATTGTAAAATCATAATTTCATAAGGGCAGAATCATAAATTTAATCCAGGGGCAAAATGGTAAATAATCAGCAATGGCAGAACTGTAATTATTAATTAAACAAGGGCAGAACAGTAAATAAATTGCGAGAAGGACAAAATTGGAATTTTAAAAATGGCATAGGGGCAAAAACGTAAATAAGGCCGCGCGGGGACGTCAGGCGCGTGCCTCGCACGCGCGTCCAACGCGCGGGCGCGTGCGTTGCACGCGCCCGCAACCGCGCGTGGAAGCCCCCGCGCGTGGATCCCACGCGCGCAGCGCTGCGCGCGTGAAGGCGTGGCGCGTGGGTTCCACGCGCCGCAACGCAGCGCGCGGGTGGAGCCCACGCGCCTTCTTCCTCACGCACAGACGCGATTCTTCGCCGTTTTTCGCCGTTCCGCCGCGGTTTCGCCGGCCGTTTCTTCTCCGGCAGCCCATCCCAGACACAAATAAATAATGGGTTTTGAAGAACATGCCGGCACGATCACATGCGTCCAAGTTTCGGAGAAAATGACCAAAAAATTGGCCCCAAATCAAACCAAAATTCTCAGAACACAAAACTTCCACCACCGCCGCTTCCGCCGCTTGATTAGCCTCCGGCGAACACCGATATACCGGAAAAATCATGGCTAATGTTCCTCATGACAGTGCGACGGTGTGGGTCCGAAATCAAGCGGTGGGTTGCCGGATTTTACCCGGAACCGGCGAGTTTCTTCCTTGCCCTCAAAATTCCGAATTCCTCCATTTTTGTCCTTTTCCACTCGTGCACACACAGTAACTTTTCTTCACCATTTTAGTCCATGAAAACGTTCCATCATTCGGATTTTCTTTAACAGAACCTTCCAAAACATTTCAACAACAACAAATGCTACGAACAGGATCGTTCAACAAATCATCAAACATAAACTATAATATTTCTTTAAACGGAAAAATCATGAGATCATAAACCAAACGCTCTGATACCAACTGTTAGACAATTCATATAAAACTTGATGCGGAAATTCATAACAAATCAATGATCTTTGATCTTCATGATTTTCACAAATAGATTCAGACAAACCTTTATCCATAGCGCTACGCTTGATGATGATCGTTGTAGAAAACCCAATGATCTCGAACCAAAAGGAGAAATCCGATTTCTCTCCCTTAACCCACTAAACCTTAATGTATTCAATTGATGGAGGAGAGAATACGTTCTTTTAGTTACTGTTGTTCGTATGTGGGTGGAGAGAGGACCGGACTCTTTTATACGTTCGTTGAAAAGATGCCTTCCATCAAAGCGATATACCCTTTCGTTTTATTAGAGTCGTACCTTCTCATAACCAATATTATTTATAGCATTTCAATCATTTATTAAACCATATAATAAATCACATAATATGGGCCACAATAATTCTTACAACTAAATAAACATGTTAAAAAAAAATTACTCCAGAAACTTTGTTGGAAAACATGCGGTCGAGCACAATAAGATATTGAATAACGAAATAGATCGAACATTAAGTTTATGTGATACAATCAATGTGACCCACCTCACAGGAAAGCAACACAAGATTCCACATAAATTAACCGTTATAACAGAGATTACAATCATAATAAGTCGCTTAAACTATCTTAGTGAATCACAACTCCAATTACATCAAATAATTCATATGGTGTGTAGCCTTCATATTTCGTCATGAAACAATCGGTCTATGCTTACTGCAAGATTTTCACAGCTTCAAACACGTAGGATGTTCTTGATGAAGAAAGCTGCCCTAAAAATTACACAACACGGTAACCGTCTCCACTAGGTACACCATCACAAAACTCTATAAAAAGTACTCTGCACAATCACGGCCTATTTAAACTAAGAATCCAACTCCCAACATCCGAGATCGCACAAACCAAGTCAAATTTCATATGCAAATTTCGGAAATTTAGTGCATTTGGACTTTCCTAAAAGAACACCTCATCATAGATTCTCGCAATCCAAGCCGAATTTCCATGCACTTTTGGATCAGATCTCACTCACAATTTCTCAAGATGTAATCTCAACAAAGCTTCACATTATCTCGATATTTGAGCCAAATTACAATCAAATCATTGGAATTTAATCTTTAGTGTGGCTCTCCCAAATCCCCTGAGAGCTCTTCAACTGCCACAGACATATTTCAAGTTTAAATCATGCTTAAATTTCATCATTATCTTGGATCTCAACAAAATGCCAACTTAAAATACCAACTCCATATAGCTAGTTGCATACGCACCTTTAGCTATCCACAATGTTTGTCAGATGCAATCTCCTTTACTACAAATAAAAGAAACCCAGTGTTGTATCCTTACTTATCAAGATATCAATCTCGGGACTTGTCAAATTCAGCAATTACATCAATTGTTGACTCTGCAGCTCCACCTTACTAAAAGCATTGCCCATATCGGTTATCATGCTAGCACTTGCCACCTTAGGAGTTTCTTGTTTGCAATTCAACCTTAAGTTAAATAACTCCCAGATTTGTACAAGCATTGTCATAATCGTTCCTACGCAAAAGTACTAGAGACTCGTTGATTATAGCTTTTCTGTAACAACAAGTGAATTTTATTCTGGGCATTACTATCGATAGCACTATTCACCTTGTGCATAGTCTAGAAATATGCACTTTTTTGTTCTCTTGTCAAGTTTTGTTAGAAAAAACGCCTCTATTATTTTGAAGTTGACAAAACCTTTCCACAGTCTAGTCTGAAGACTCCAAGACTTTAAAGTCAAAATCTGAAGACCGACAGACTTTATGATCAAATTCTACTCATGCTGATAGATTCTAGACTGAACAACACTGAAGAACAAAGATTTATCCAAATGCAAGATTATCTTTATCTCTTCAAGGATTCGATTCGTTTGGTTTAAGGATGACCTTTGTGGCACCCCTCGACATGGCCCCCAATCCGCTAGGGTCACCATAGCTCACTTACCTATCACTTGCTCTAATAACAGGTCACTTTGATACCATTTGAATTGTAGCGCGTCCATAAGTCCTGGGGGTTCGTACCATCTCAATCGGTCCTAGCGCAGTTTAAATTAACGGAAGCATACTCATCATCTCCCTAACCCGTACACAAACTAAATAATACAATGCAATGCACACCAACTACACTTTTCATATATATATAAAAGCTAATGCTGAACCACTTTTATTTACATACTAAGATGGATTTCACGACGAGGTACAACAAAAGGCCAAGACTTTAACTAAGCTCGGCTATACTCAAAAGTACCCGACTATACATCAGACATGTACATCAATCCATTAGCTAGTGTCGGCCATCCCAAAAGTGTCAACCTCCACTAGTCACACACTCCTATCACACCCATCCCGGTGCATCGGCCGGTGGCGGCGGCAGCATCCCCATCATCCTCCCATCTCGATGAACATGGACGGAAGAAACTCCTGTACTACGGGGCCATTAGGTAGGCCCACATCATACATAACCAAAACATGGACGCGGATAAATACCAGATCATGAACACCAACGTAGGGGTACTCCGAGCACTCGACCTCAACATCATACGATAATCCATAAAGTGTACCACACGTGACGGGTGATAGAGGCATCTCTCAATCTGAAATGTTAGTCCCTAAAGGGGTGAGTACAACCACTCAGCAGTAAAGATCCATCAAACTATACAATGCAACAAGCAAGACAATCAAGATATCACGAGTAAAGCACATATCATCCATGCTATCGAGCATACATCACCATGCGGTCGTGCATATATATCGCCGTGCATATATATCGCCATGCAGTCATGCATATCTCACCATGCCATCGTGCATATACCACCATCCAGTCATGCTTGTATTTCCATGAGGTTCATCCCATGCCATATGCACATACATACGCATGATTCATATCATCCATACAATCATGTATACAGCCCCATGAGATCCATTCAAGCCTTCATGATCACATTCTCAATGTCAAATAGCATCAATTTACTTTCATAAGTAGATCATGCATCATGCCATATACACACATCCATGTGCATGATTTAATTTCCAATTTTTATCTTTCAATAGGATCTCATCATTTTTCTTCCAGGGACCAATGTTTGCATCCCTCAATTTATCGCTCGCACCTAACCTAGCTTCACGAGGAACCTCCGGCACACACCTCCGAGCATTCGGCACACACACTCTAGGTATCTCGCATCCCACCTGGCATCACGAGGAATCGCCGGGGCTTGCCATGAAAATGGTTACCCTTGCCTTCCGGAATTACGTACCGACATACCACCAGGCATCCCCCTGGAATTACGTACCGTATACCATCGAGCATCTCGAAACTCCTGAGGACCCTCCAGCACACACCTTTGGGCATCCGGCTCACACACTTCGGGCATCCCGACACTCCTGGGGCATCGTCGGCTCACACCTCCGACGGTATTATCATCATCACAATGCATATTCCCATATATATCTGATTTTTAACATGGCATTTGATGCAACAATATTAGAGGTCTAAACCAGCTTTTTGATGTTACATGACATGCTAAGTGCCACCGCATATGCAGCATGATTAACCACTCAAGACATTATATCTCATAAACAATTCATTTATTTTTGAAAATACAGCAATTTTCGGATAAAACAGAATGCACTCTTTTAGTAAAAATTCTTGGAAAATTAGTAAAAAATATCAATAAATTCTGGAAATTTAGCATAATGTATACAAGACCTAGAGAAAGATATTTCATGAAGAATACCATGCCGAAAGAGCTTCATACGAGTCGCTACAGTCCATACATCACAGCAAAAGAAATTCCAGCACCACTTTTGCACAGTTTCGAATTAATTTTGATTAGGTCCTTAAATGAACTCTAAAAATTATGAAATTTTAATATGTTATATTTTAGACCTAGAGGTAAAAGTCCTATGAAGAAATATAAGTCTAATTATTTTTTGATTAAAATATATAATTTTTATAACTCTCCCTAACTCTCGGTTCACTGTCCAGATTCATCCTCTTCAAAGAAAATATTTTTCCCCTATCAATACTTATCTTTTTAATCTCAAATTTTAGTATGTTACTCCTCAAGATGTCTCCTACAACTCTTATCAAGGACACAAGATCAAATTCGGACTGGATACTTGCAAAAAATTCAAAGAATCACAATAGATCAACATAACAGTTTCCAGATCTAGTATCTTTGAAGAAAAATGGTTTCACGAACAAATACTTATTATTTTCCTCTCAAATTTTGATATGTTACTCTACAAGAAGTCCTCTACAACTTTCATCAAGAAGTTGAAGTGAGATTCCGACTAGAACATTGCATGCAGCTCACGAAATCACCAAAGGTCGGACTGTTCCGACATGCAACAACTCATTTGGAAAAACTACCACCATTCACTCGAGTTACCGGCATTCAACATCACAACTACATCAAGCACACGGCGGGGCAAGGCGGGCTCGACGGCGGGACTGGGTGGGTGCACGGCGGCTGGTCTTCTCCTCCTCTTTCTCTCTCGCACGCCCGCTTTCTCTCTTTCTCTCTTCCTCTCTTCCTCGCGCGACGTCTCTCTCTCTCTCTCTCTCTCTCTCTCTCTCTCTCTCTCTCTCTCTCGGTCGATAACCCCCTCATCAATCTGCCCCTCCTCTTTTCTTTCCCCTTCATTAGCAATCATTTGATTTTGCATGCAAATGCCACTTGGCTGATCCCCTTAGCCATTTGCGCAATTCATATACGGAAGCACATCCAACAAACTCCCTCCCCTATATTCAGAAAACGATGCACACCTACTAAACATTTTATATAAGTTAAAGCCGTACACTTTTATTTACATAAAGCAGATGGACATCTTTAGTCGGTACATCGAAATGCCATAGTTTCCTATACATGGCTATACTTCAAAAGATGACCGACATCCTCCACAGTCGTACACTTAAAGTCCATCGATTAGTGTCGGCGTCTAAAAGCTCCTTCCTTTGCTATCCTCCTCCTCACGATCATATCCAATCACTTGATCCGTCTACTAGTAGCAGTGGCAGCAGAGGCATCTTATCTAGTTTGAAATGTTGGTCCCCAAAAGGGGTGAGTACAACCACTCAGCAGGTAAAGGACTAATAAACCACTCAATACATCATGCCATGCAATCATCACAATCATAGCATCACATGTCATACAAGCATCCATGCACAACATACCATGGCATCATGCACACGTCATCATACCTCAAGTACCATCATCATCATATAGACATCACCATCATATCATACACTTACCATCATCACGTCACATATGGCATCATCCTTACCATGCGTCCATGCGTATAACATCATCATCATATCACCATATCACATATACCATCATCGTTACCATGCATCCATGCATGTAACATCATCATCATATCACATGTACCATCTCATTACCATGTATCCATGCACATCTCATCATCATATCACATGTACCATCATCATTACCATGCATCCATGCACATCTCATCGTATCATGCATATATCATCATGCATAATTCAATTTCAATTTCATTTTGGACCGCCACATTTCTCTTTCCCGGGACCAATGTTTGCATCCCATATTCATCACTTGCGCCCAATCCTGGCATTGCGAGAAACCTCCGAGCATGTATTCAAAATACAACCGGGCATCCAAAGGGCATCGACTCATTCGAACCTCTGGGCATCTCGCATCCCACCTGGCATCACGAGGAATCTCCGGGGCTCGCCACGAAAATGGTTACCCTTACTCTCCGGGCATGCATGCATCATAATACAACCCCTCACCCTTCGGGCATGTATCATAATACAACCGGGCATCCCGACACTCCCGGGGAAAACCTTTGGGCATGTATTCATAATACAACTAGGCATCCAAAGTGCATCGACTCATTCAAACCTTTGGGCATCCCGACTCCTGGGGCATCGTCGGCTCACACCTCCGACGGTATCATCATCACCACGATGCATGTTCTTATACATCTCGTTTTCAATTTCACATTCACAATTATGGCTCAATTTCAACATGGCATGCGATGTGATGGCAACCAAGATCATATTCGTCATTGAATTCACACATGCATCTCAATGAATACATCAAGACCTCATCACACATACTACATGGTGCAATTATTTATAAAATAAAATTCATGGAATTTATGCCAATTAAAATAATCCATTTATCATGCCCCCTTTTTATTTTATTTTTTTATTTTATTTAAATTCCAACTCGTGCCATTTTCAAAAGTATTAAATTTAATTATTTATATAATCTCAAAAATCATAAAAATTAAGGCAAGTGATAAACAAGACAATAGGATGATGACTTCATGTAAAATACATGGCCAAATAAAATTTCACATAATTCCATAAATCACACAAAACAACATATAATTTTCGGATGAAATCAGAATGCACAGTTTCCGAAGAAATTCACATAATTCCATAAATCACACAAAACAGCATATAATTTTCGGATGAAATCAGAATGCACAGTTTCCGAAGAAATTCGATTAAAATATCCATACGACCTCCAAAAATTACGAAATTTTACCGAGTTATAGCCAAGACATTAAAGTACATTTTTCATGAAGAATTCCAAGTCAGATTCTCTTTTAGATTATTTTCTACAGTCTCACGAAGCTTCTGGATCCAACACCGAATCGTCCAGTACATACTTCTCCGAAATACTGAGTTTTCACCTACCTATTATTCTTCTTTTCCTCTGAAATTTGGATATGTGCTACATCAAGATGTTCTATACAAGTTTTGTGAAGAGATCCAAGTCAAATATCCAGAGTATAGTCGTCGTTTAGGTCCATGAAGCCTCGGGTGTCCTGTACTACATCTCCAGAATTACCGTCTCCAAGATTTAGTCGATTTACTAGGTTATACTTGTTCATTTTGCTTAAAATTTGAGTATGTTGTAGTTTAAGATGTCCCCTACAACTTTCATGAAGAAATATAAGAGAGATTCTTAGTACAACTCAACATGCAACCACAAATCCATCAAGAGGTCAGTGAAATCGTTCCAGATCTGAGGTCTCCGTAGAATGAGCGTTTAACCCCTTAAATATCTATCATTTTACACCAAATTTTAGTATGTTGTAGTTTAAGATGTTAGATAAAACTTTCATGAAGAGACCAAAGCCAAAATCGAACTATAAACATGCATCCAAGCTCTCACAACATTCTGACTCGAGCGGATTCATGCGAAAACATTCCAGATCTGACATCTCTGTAAGATGAGAGTTTTACCCCTCAAATATCCATCATTTTACACCAAATTTTAGTATGTTGTATTTTAATATGTTAGCTACAACTTTCATGAAGAGATCAAAGCCAAAATCGAACTCTAAACATGCATGCAAGCCCTCACAAGATTCTGGTTCAGGCGGATCTCACGAAATCAGCATGCAAAGTCAAGAACAGCCACATTCTAGCTCCGATTTTTGCCTTCCCTATGATCCGAAACCTACCACAAACAAATCATACATGCAAGGCACACATGCAAGGGTGGAAATCAGTCCCAACTTGCCTCTAAACTCAAGAGAATGACGGCACACGGGCGGCAAACGGGTGGCGACGGCTCCTTCTTCCTCGGTTCCTCTCTCCCTCTCGGCGACCCTTTCGCTCTCTCTCTCTCTCTCTCTCTCTCTCTCGCAACCTCCTCTCCCTTTGGCCGAATTCTCCACCAGCCACTCTCTCTCTCTCTCTCTCTCTCTCTCTCTCTCTTTTTGGTTGTATATATATTTGCATGCACCCCCTCTTTGCATGGGGGACACTTGTCCCTAAGAAGGAGACAAGTGTCTCCTTTGCCGAAGACACTTGAGGCCATGCGGCTCCTCCTTCTCCCCTCCATGCGCCGACATGGGCCGGGCTTATGGCCCACTTTAGGCCCATCTCACTTGGGCCTAAAGCCCAAACTTAAATGGCCCAAGTTTATTTTTAATAATACATTTTAATTTTCATTTAAATAAACACCTAATTGCATAATAAAAAGGCCAAAAGACTTTGCAACATAGTTTAATAAAATCCAACTTATAAAATTCATGGCCAAATACATAATTTCCTCATCAAATAAAATCCTTGGTCTCACATGGACATAGGATGCGTTTCCAACAACAATAATTATCCATTTATACTAGATCATTCTTATTCACTTGGCCATAAATCTTGAAATCATAATTTAATAAACTCCTACTTATAAAACACATGGCCGTGAGTTATTTTTGGGATGCCACATTAGTGGCCGAACAGTGGGGCTGGTCTTGGGTTTAAGAAAATCAACCCATTCTTCTCTAATTTTTCCCATTTAATCATCACCTAAGTATACACCTAATTTCCAATTCATATGGCCATAATACTATGTAACATAATTCAATATATTCCAACTCATAAAGCGCACGGTCAAGAATAAAATTTTCCTATCAAATAATGGTTCATCAAAAAGCTCAACCTAAATCTTATTGCAAATCATGGGTCTAATGGCTACAATATAATTTAATGGTGCTTCCATCACCTATCCATGGTTCATAGCATATCTAGGGGTTGTCATGAAGTTTTAGGATGCCACAACCTTATGGTTGGATATAGCACTTATATGGTTGATTATCCTTATTGAAGACAATTCCGATAACCAAATCTTTTTGAATGGCGAGAAAACTTGGAAAGTTCTACTAATGGAAATCAAGATCCTGATTGTAAGGGCAAATATGATTGCTGGGCTTTCATCTTGATCATCAAACGACTCGAGATCTCCTTAATTGATTCTATCTAACAGGTAGATTGGAAGAATTCCTTTGGAAAGTGCCAACGGTTGTTTTGGCATGAAGGAGTATTTAAGGCGAACTTGCTAGTTGTTCAATAGAGAGTGTGAAAGAAAAATTTCAAAGTCTGAAGCTTCCTAGTTCTTTGCTATTTCAATTGTCGAGCTCAATTTGTACTCAAAAGAGAGAGTAAACACTTGTGAGACTTCGGAAAAGTGTGGTAGAGTCTCTACATTGTGAAGTCAAGATCGTGAGATTGTAAAATCTTTTTTGATTCATAGTGGATTCCAGCCAGTAGGTTGTTAGCGCGAGAGAGTGGACCTAGGCTTGATCTAAGCCGAACCACTATAAACTTTGTGTTCTTATTCTCTTCCCTGAACTCTTTTATTCATTCGTAAATTTATTTAATTGCTAAACTCGCTCTAGTCCATTACTTTGTAGATTCCATTTCAAAAGAAGAAGTTTTTATAAACATTTCCGCAAAATTTCTTTCAACACCTATTCACCCCTCTAGGTGTTCATACTAAGCCCTTTCAATTGGTATCAAAGCTCGTGTGCTTATTTTATTGAAGTGTTTTACTTTTAAAGCTAAAGATCTATGGCTAGTATTTTGGCTCCAGGTTTGATTGAAGGCCAAAGCAACACCAGACCTCCTTACTTTGATGGGAAGGAATACAACGTGTAGAAAAACAAAATGAAGGCATTTCTGAGATCGAAAGATCCCTTGGAATGGGATGTAATAGAAAAATGGATTATTCCCAAAACCACATCAACCACCGAAAGAGGAAAGGAAGTTGTAGATGCTGCCGAATTGACACAAGTAGAAATAACCAAGAGACAAGCTCTTGATGCTAAAGCCATCTACTCCTTATACTATGCTTTATCTCTTACTGAGTATGACCGAATTTCATCTTGTGAAATAGCTAAAGAAGTTTGGGACAGGTTGCACGTTACCTACGAAGGAACTGGTCGAGTAAAGGAAACAAAGATCAATATTCTATTCGGACAGTATGAAGCCTTCAAGATGAAGCTTGGTGAATCCATTACCGATATGTTCAGTCGCTTCACAGAAATCGTAAACGGCCTAGCATATCAAGGACAGCCAATCTCAGGATCAATGAAGGTTAATAAATTGCTGCGTGGACTACCCAAATTCAATAGATGAACTGGTTGGCACACTTCAGTTATATGAAGTGGAGCAAATCAATGAGGATTAAGATCCTAAAGGTAAGAAGTTAATTGTTTTGAAATCTAACAATGATTTTGATGATACAGATTTTGAAGATGATTTTGACAATGAAGAGCTAGCACTCATGATTAGAAAGTTTAGGAAGTTGAACAAGAAGAGAAGAAAATTCAACTGGAAAAAGCAGAGTGCACAAAAGTTCCAGAAAAGATCAGCTAAGGACAATGAAACCAGCCAAGACGTGACATGCTTCGAATACAAGAAAAATGGGCATATCAGACCTAACTGTCCTCTGTTAAAGAAAAAGAAATGAAGAAATGAAAAATACAAAAAAGGCTTTCAAAGCAGAGACATGGTGTGACATCCTAGATTTTTTACTCTACTTTCAATTCAATAAGTCTGGCATTTCATCGACGGGCCTACAGTGTTGTTCTCGGGCGATCACTTGTGAGATAACTAGACTACCTATGGAAGCCATTAAGGATTTTAAGGCAAATAGACTTAAGGATTCGACTGCTCGACCGTGTTCATCTGCTGAGATTATTATGGCACAGACGTAAATCAATTAGAGATCAGAGATAGGTCGGTTCGGCGAGATGCGTGGTTAAATGTGGGCGATCCCACTAAATTGCAAAATTCTCATCAATCGACACTAGTTTGATTTTTCTATCGTTTTGGTACCTTATGTCCGTATTTGAAACCTCGAGATTTTCACGATAACCAAGAGTTGCCAATATATCGAAGGGGTTCATTGTGACTTGAAAAAAATCAACCACGGGTCATTTAGCCTAAGTCACGCTAAACGCGCCGGATTGAAATTAACCGGGAATTTGAATCCGATTTCAGAAATTGAAAGTTCTGTCGCGTCACAATTAACTTTAGGAGCGTCAACTCAGTCTCTAAAGATTTTTCTGCAAACTGCGATTTTTTAGGAAAAAGTCGGCATAGGGCCGTTTTTGTTTAGAAATTGTCGGGGATTGTTTTTGATCGCAAATTTGGGAAGCGAGTGAGTTGTATGGGCGAGGAAAAATGCCAAGACGATTGATGGTGGGTTGATTGATTTTATAGAGGCCAAATTGGATTAAATTAAGGAGGATTTAATGTCCAATTGAAGCAAGATCAAGGCAAATTCGTATGTCCCCCACCCCCATAACTTATGGACCAAATCGGAGCATGGGTGGCTGAACTTGGGCCTAGGAAGCAGCTGGTGGTGGAGGATGGTCAAGGGAGACAATTGATGAGAAAAATGTGACCTTGTGGCTCTCATGTTCCCTCTCTTTTTCCTCATCTCTTCTCATCTGCTGCTACCGACCCCTTCATCCCTCCTTCTGGCCATTTTCGAACTCAGCAGCCAAGAGAGAGACTAGCTGGAGCAGCCACACCATCGCCGGATCGTTTTCCTCCAATGTTTTCCTTTATTCCAGTTTCTACTCCAGCTGACCTTTCACTAAAGATCTGAGTTGAAAGTGGTCTTCTCGGACGAATTAGCCAACGATCCACCCATCACCATGACCAGCACATCTAGGCCGTTCTAAAAAGCCCGACCTTGCCCCGAATGGAGCCGCTGACCGTCCGGTACGATGGCGAGAAGGAACCGGTCCCTGGTTCGTTGGTCCCCTGGCCGCTTGCATTGTTTCATGATTTTCTTCATTTTTCTCCCATTCCAACCATTCCTTTGCCCATCTTAACCTCCAACAAGACCCCTAAGACCCCTGGGAGCCACTCGCTGGAGCTTCGATCAACCGGTTTCTTCGCCGTTCAACCTTGGTTCTCCTCTGTCCAGCGAGAGCAGAGAAGTAGAAAACGAACCAGCAAGGAGTCTAAGACTTCGTGGCTTGACTTCGACCACCGTAAGTCCTCGCCGTTGGCTATCGGGACTCCTTCAGCCCATCTCGGTCCTCGTGTGCCTTAACCAACCTCGTTTCATCTCTTTTGCAGCAGCAAATAGAGAGCTTATTGGTGGGTTTTCCAGCAACCTTCGAGCCCGTTTTGAGGTGGTTTTGGACCTTGATTGCTAGGCCCGCTTTGAAGGAAGTTGTTCCTCATCGCGTCCTCGTCGATTTGCACCGACCGGCTCGCCGAACAAGTGAGTTTAACTCACTAATCCTCGCTTAGTAGGTTAATTGTGTTTAGGGGTTGATTAGTTTAGGTTAAGATGGATTAGGTGGTTAGATTAGATTAGATTTGTGAATTTAATTATGTGCCAATGCATGTTAGGTGGGTAGTTAGCGTAATTAGCTAGTAAATAGACTCTAGTATTTATTTAACGAGTCTCGAAAATTTTTCCGGGCCCATTTCGGCATATAATTAGGCATTACGAGGCCTAAGTATGCATTTATTGTTTTTATTTAATATTTTTTTTCGTAATTATTTAATTATTTTCCAGAAATTAGATTGGGATGGTTGATGATCGGAAAATTTCACTGATTGCAACGGTGTGATCCGTTTATTTAATTGAGTACTTGATTGTGCAAATTAACTGTAATTAGTGTTTGTGGGTTTTAATTTCCAAAAATGTATAATTTTAGTAATTATGTGGAAAATTACTGGGCGTCGGTCTATAGCGCCAAAAATCTATTTTGGGACTGCTAAAAATAGTAGGAGATTTAGAAGTGAAAACCTTATATTTTGGCTAAGGCCGGCCGTGTATCCACACACGTGTATTTTTATCAAGTATGATAAAAAGGACAAAATTGATTGTCATCTTGAACAAAATACTATAATGGCTCGATGATTCGTATGTCATCTTGGAGAATGGACGTTATACTATTATAGCTCGATGACTCTCCTATTATCTTGAGAAGGAATTGTTTGTATATTGGCTCGGTGACTCTATATGTTATCTTGGAGATAGGACGGTATGATTCGACAGCTCGATGACCCTATATGTCATCTTGAGAAGGAATTATTTGTATACTGGCTCAGTGACTCTATATGTCATCTTTGAGATAAGACGGTATGATTCGACAGCTCGATGACCCTATATGTCATCTTGAGAAAGAATGGTGTGTTATAATGACTCGATGACTCTATATGTTGTTTTGGAGATAGAACGTTATGCACATGTATGTTATAACGGCTTGATGACTCTATATGTCGTCTCAGAGATAGAATGTTATGCATACCCGCTCGATGACTCTATATGTCTAGAGATAGGATAGTATACTGTCTATATTTCACTTTGATTGAGGAATCCTGAATTCTGATCGGATTCATAGATAGTATTGAATCGGCCGACCAAGAGATGGTCGTGATGACATGTAATCGACTAGGTCGATTGATCGATGATTTGATCTGATCTGATTAAGTGATATAATTATCAGTATTTATTATTTGAACTGACTTGCAGGAAGGAACTGAGGCTAAGGTAAGCCCTTTGACGCCTGTTTGTGCTTAGGCAGCCCTTAGGGCGTAATTTTCTTCCTAATTGAGTCTTAGGGGGTTGAACTTGTTGAGACATTGTCTCATTGGTTATTGTATAACCATTTTCAAGTCCTTAGAGGAAGTTAGTGGAGGACCGAAAGCCCCAAAGTCTGGAAAGGTGGAGATCGAAGAATCGGCGAACTTGTCTGACTAGGGATTCATAGAACAATTCCCTTTTGTTAAGCTGATATTTTTGTAAACAGCTTGGCATTTTATATAAACCTATTCGTTTATAAAAAGGCTTGTTTTGGTTTGAAAAAGTTGGCCCTGCTTTTCTGTCCTATTGTTTTACTGGGGATTTATATCTGCTTCCGCATGTGTATATTATAATGAATGGGTCGGCAATGCGTCCTGGGACATCGCTACTATATCGACCAAGCAAGAATGGGCACGGGCTCAGAGGATCGGGACGTGACACATGGAGTGATACAGAATGCGAGGAAAGTGATGAAGAATATGCCAATATCTATCTAATGGAAAACTCTGAAACAGATTCAGACTCAAACTCAGACTCAGACTCAGACAAGGAAATTGAGGTATGCAATTTAAAAATTCCTGTTAAAGTCTCGAAGTATATAGATGAACTTTGTCTTAGTCTCAAAGCCTCTCTTAAGAGAATTTTTGAATTAAAAAGGGAAAATTCCAAACTCAAGCAACAGGAAACTCATTGGAAATAAACGTTTGAAAATCTAGATAAAAGTTTTGTTGATTTGAAAACAAACTCTGATTCTCTTACAAAAGAGAATGCACTTTTGAAAGAAGACATCTCAAACATCACAAAAGATTTTCAATAGGATCCGATAAACTGGAGAAAATTCTTTGAGTACAAAGACCTTATTTTAATAAGTCTGGTTTGGGAATGACTTTAGAAAATGTTCTTTTAATTGATTTTCCCAAAGTTAAAGAAAGGATCTGATAAAGACCTAAAAAGACATTTTACAAAAATCACATTCAAAGGGTTTTGTAAAACCTATTGGTAGGAGTGCTCTCAAATGTTCAAAGTGTAATAGCTTGGACCATTTCGAGAAGGAATGTCCCAAGGTTTGGAGACCCGTTAAGAGGGATTGGGCAAAGACAGTGTTTGATACTAACTCCCCTGGACCCAAGAAAATATGGGTACCGAAGTAAGCTTGAGTTTTTTTTTTTTTTTTTTAATTAACAAGTCACTATCAAGAGAAAAAATCAAATGGTATTTGGATTGTGGCTGTTCGAGGCATATGATTGGAGACTTCAGTTGCTTTATAAAGCTTGTTCATATAAATGGTGGAAAAGTCTCGTTTGGTGGAAACAACAAAGGAAAAATTGTTGGATATGGAACCGTGAAGATTGGAAGCTTGATCATCAACAATGTCTCATTAGTGGAAGGTCTGAATTACAATCTACTCAGCATAAGTCAGCTCTGTGACACAAGATTCAGAATCAACTTCCAAGAAGGCATTTGTTCGAGAACAAGTAAAGATCTTTCTCAATCTTTCACTGGACAAAGGCATGAAAATATTTACCTTCTAGATGTAAAACCAAAAAAAGTTCTCGGTGTCTTATATCCATTCAAGATGAAGTAAATATTTGGCATCGAAAGCTTGGCCATGTCAACATGAAGCAAATTGCCAAAATTTCATCCAAGAAGCTTGTTCGTGGTCTTCCCAACTTGAGCTATCAAAAGTCTGATCTATGTACCCCTTGTGTTTTGGGAAAACAGGTTAGAAACTCTTTTAAACTTGTGAACCAAGTCTCAACCATTCGAGCTTTGCAGCTTTTGCATATGGACCTCTTTGGACCAACCAGAACTCAAAGTATCGGTGGAAAGAAATATTGCCTAGTAATCGTGGATGATTTACTCTCGTTTTACTTGGGTTTACTTTTTGGCAAATAAGTCTGAAGCATTCTCTCACTTCTCAAAGTTTGCTAACAAAGTTCAGAATGAGAAATGTTATGCTATTTCGAGCATACGAACAGATCATGGTGGTGAGTTCAAGAATCAAGACTTTGCAAAATTCTGTGATGAATTTGGTTTCCAGCATGTTTTCTCTTCTCCATATACTCTAGAGCAAAATGGGGTTGTGGAAAGAAAGAACAGATCCTTGCAGGAAATGGCAAGAACCCTCTTAATTGAGAGTAAGATTCCCTCTTGATTTTGGGCTGAAGTAATTTCTACAGCTTGCTACATTATTAACAGAGTGTTCTTGAGGCTTATTCTAGAGAAAACTTCTTATGAAGTCTATAAAGGAAAGAAACCAATTGTCTCTTACTTTCATGTGTTTGGTTGTAAATGTTTCATTTTGAAAAATGCAAATAATCGAACCGGGAAGTTTGAAGAGAAGTCAGATGAAGGAATTTTCCTTGGCTACTCAACCTCAAGCAAAGCATGCAGAGTCTATAATAAGAAGACTCAATCAGTGGAGGAGTCTACGAACCTTAAATTTCAAGAATTTGTTGAGATCCAAGAAAACTAGAATCAACTTGAAGAATCTGAACCTGCTCCAGACTTTACAAAGTCTACCTCCCTCGAAGTGACTCGGACTTCTGAAGATCAACATCAAGCAGAATCGGAAGATCCAGCGGAAAGCAGAGGATCAGCAGATTTTCAGACCTACAAGCAACTGGAAGCATAAGTCAAGTCATGCTACAAATCTCATCATCAGCAACATTGATGAAAGAATTCGCACCAGATCCAAAAGACGAGAAGAGCCTAGTGCTTTAGCACTCGTTTCTGAGATAGAACCCAAAAGTGTAGAAGAAGCCCTGTCTGATGAAAGTTGGATCGAAGCTATGTAAGAAGAGCTCAGACAGTTCAACATCAACGATGTTTGAGAGTTAATTCCTAAACCTAAAGGTAAATCTATTATTGGAACTAAATGAGCTTTCAGGAATAAGGTGGACGAAAAAGGAAAGGTTATTAGGAACAAAGCAAGACTTGTAGCCAAAGGATACGCGCGAGAAGAATGAATAGACTATGATGAGACCAATGCACCAAAAGAGCGAGGTTAGAAACAATTAGATTATTACTTACTTTTACTTGCTATAAAAATTTTAGGTTATTCCAAATGGATGTCAAAAGTGCATTTCTAAATGGATTTATCCAAGAAGAAGTCTACGTGGAACAACCATCTGGTTTTGAAGATCCAAGGAAGCCAAACTCAATCTATAGACTGAAAAAAAGCCTTATATGGATTAAAGCAAGCACCTCGAGCTTGGTATGAAAGGTTAAGTAATTTTCTAATTCAAAATAGTTTTGAAAAAGGAAAGGTAGATACTACATTATTCATAAAAAAAGAAGGTAAAGATTTTCTATTGGTTCAAATTTATGTTGATATTATTTTTGGATCTCATAATAAAAATCTATGCAAGAAGTTTTCTAAGTCTATGCAGGATGAATTCAAGATGAGCATGATGGGTGAATTAACCTTCTTTCTCGGATTACAAGTCAAACAATTAAAGAAAGGGATTTTCATTTACCAAGAAAAATATGCAGAAGATCTCATCATGAAATTTGGATTGGAGAATAGCAAGAAAATAGAGACACTAATGTCAAGTTCTTCGAAGCTGGACAAAGATGAAGGAGGAAAGAAAGTTGACCAGAAGTTTTATGGAAGCATTATCGGTTTACTTCTTTATCTACCTACATCTAGACCTGACATCTTGTTTAGTGTTTGTATCTGTATTAGATTTCAATCAGATCCTAAAGAATCCCACTTAAGTGTAGCAAAACACATTATCAAATACGTTGTAACTACTCCAAGGCTAGGTCTGTGGTATCCCAAAGAAGGAGATTTTACTCTTCTTGGATATTCAGACGCAGATTTAGCAGGTTGTAAAGTTGATAGAAAAAGCACATCTGGTACTTGTCAACTGCTAGGCAACAAGCTAGTGTCCTAGTTCTCAAGGAAACAGAGCACCGTAGCTTTATCAATAGCAGAAGCAGAGTATGTGGCTCTCGGGGGCTGTTGTTCTCAAATTTTGTGGATGAGGCAATAGCTAATAGACTTTGAAATTGAAGAATCGTGCACTGAGATCAAACGTGACAACACAAATGCTATTAATCTCACGAAGAACCCAATTTTTCATTCAAGGGCAAAGCACATTGAGATTTGACATCATTTCATAAGGGATCATGTTGAAAATGGAGATGTTATGATTCGGTTTATCGATTCAAAGAATTAGCTGGCAGATATATATATAAAGCCACTTGAGAAAAGTCTATTTGAGTCTATTCGCACCAGATTAAATATTATCTCTTCTTCCGGCTAAAGTTTGAAGTTGGTCAGACTCAGAATATCCAGAAATTACTTCAGTAAGTAAATATCTCTTCGATATAGGTAATTTAAATTTAGAAAAGAAAATCTCAAAAATGTATGTTTTTGAATCATTACCTATCTATTTTATTTTAGAAATTATCTTTTTGAAATTTTTGAATTTTTGGAAGTTTTTCTCATTTTTTTTTTAAAATGACATCTTTTTCAAAGTGACGGTTCATTTATCGCATTTTATCCTTTTTGTATCGTCGAGTCTTTCGTCTTCATTTACGTTTTCACAAACCCTAGAATACAATCTTCTACCCTCAGCCCTTTTCTCTCAAGTTTGATCTTCAAAGCTTTCACCTTTTTTATACGAACGATTTCGAGAAATCCTCCTCGATTGTGACAATGTCGTTCCAAGGAAAGTCATCCAGGATCACAAGCATGGGACCATGGAACATGCCCAAGGGTCCTACCCATTTCAACTTAACCGACGAGGAAGATTCGCAACAACAACAACAGCAGCACTCTCAACCGTGTGCACCTCAACCTCCTCCACGCCATCATGAGAAAGAAGAATTTGTGGAAGACGTTGAACTTGTTAGAACGCTAAAACCTAAGACTCTCTTTAAACTCTACAATCGGTTGAAGCAGGGTGGTACTAAGATGGCTTTTATAGATGAGTTTTTGAAAGAGAGAGGGTACAGAAATGAAACTATGTTCTTGAGATCGATGGAGCTGTTAGGCATTGCGCCTGAAGGGACAGCGGATAGGACGTTTGCTGAATCTCCGGCTGATCCGCGCTTTAACTCTTTTAATCAGCCTAAGGTTAAGGATGACGATGAAAGGTTGTATGCGAACTTTCAGCCTAGGATGGGCGTTGCTGCAGAAGTACGTGGAGATGGAGTGAATTTATTTCATTCTAAAGAACATCAAAGGACTTACTCCAAATTGCTGAAAAGAGGGACGATGAACCCTTGAACTATTGATTTCGAGTTCTTGGACTCTTTGTAGGTGAATCTGAGGGAGAAATTTGCTCTCCTTCAACTTGAAAGATTTTGTTTGGAGACCGCTGTCGCGTACGTCGAATTGATAGCTTATTTTTATTCAAATTTGTCTTTTCTTGACGTGAATAGATTTTGCTTTACTGTAAGGGACAAAGAGTATGTGGTAGATGTGGACACTCTCGCAGACGTTATTGGTGTGGAAAAAAGGAGTTTCCGACCAATTAACGTGACTGTTGGTCATGCTACAAGTTTTCTTGTGAAAGAAAAATCTTCTAAGGGTGGCATTATCTATCAGAGAATGATTGCCACCAATATTTTATTGCACAAGATCGTGATCAATTGCATCCGACCCAAGTCAATCTCCAAGACTGACGGCGTTTCTCGTTCCAAAGCAAAACTAATGTTTGCCATCATTAATCGAATGAAGTTCTCGCTGCCCCACACTATCCTTATGCACATGTACAGGACTGTGGTGAAGGATAGAGGACAACTACCTTACTCTGCGCTGACCAAGCTGTTCAAACACTTTCGCATTCAGCTTCCCTTATCTCTTTGTGTTCAAACCATTGCTCATATGGTGATAGGATTGAAGATGGTATCGAAAATGAGACTAAAGGAACTGAAGAAGACATTGGAGTGCTTTAAGGAAAAGTTCCTGAGCAAGACCAAACAAGACTCTACTACGAAGAAAAGGAAGGGCAAGGAGCCCATGATTGAATTGAAGAAGAAGAGAAGAGCCCTCATCCTGCAGGATGAAGAGGATGAAGATGAGATCACTTTTGTTGCTTTTAATTTGAAAAATCTTCAGAGTTTTGTTAGTTTTGAGCATCTGCAAGAGCAAGAAGAAGAGGAAGGAAGAGAAGAAGAGGAAGAAGGAAGAAAAGAATGAGAAGAATAGGGTAGAGATGACTCCTTTGAGTCAACTCTCGCAATATCCTTGATAGAGGATTCCGAGAAAACTAGGAGTGTGACTGCCGGAGATGAAAGAAATGATGAGCATCACTTTGGAGTTGAAACCGAGAAGAAGCAAGAAGTAAGTTTTGCCTCTCCACCTGTAGCCACGAAAACAGGGGGAGCTCGTGAAAATAGGTACTTCTACTCTTGTTTTTACAAGTGATGATATTAGCAGGACTCCAGCAGATCTAGAGGATGTTCATGCCTCTCAAATTCCTGAAGTTGATGTTGAGGCATCCTCTTAAAGCCCTAGTGATCGACGTGCTGACGTTCCCTCGGACCTCCATACTCTTGGAATTGATTTGGTTGAATTGAGTACGTCAACAGAACCTTCCGTAGACTTTAACAGACTGCTAGACATCCTTTTGGAATTGAAGGCTCAGTAGTATGGGATGGAGTTTGAGATCAAGAATCTCAAAACAGCTTTGGCGTCTACTTCAGATTCTCTTCAAGAGTAGATATAAGCCCTAAAGCTTCAAGTTCAAGGGAATGCAAAGGCTGAGGATATTGAGCAGCTAAAGGAGACTTTAAGGAAGTTGGAGGAGACTGTCAAGTCTATGAGGGATTTCCAGATTGTTCGCATCCCCAAGCAGCCCTGATTTCTTCAAACCTTTTATTATTACCGTTCTCCACTTTTTGCCGTTGACAAAAAGGGAGAGAACGTGTGCAGATTTATCGTTTGAACTTTAATTTTTATTTAACCCTTGACTTTATTTGGTTTGAACTTTTTAATGCTTGACGCTTGTAGCATTTCATTTTTATGACAATGATTGTGGTTGGATAGTTATTTGTCTTATTCTCTTAAAACTAATATGTTTTCTGTGGTTGCAGAATCGATGCTATCCAGACCTAATTAATTTATTCTTATGAAATATCATGTATTGTCTAAAGTGTTGTTTTGCAGGACAAGAATTCTTAAATTTGCGGGAAAAGTTTTGTCACCATAAAAAAAAGGGGGAGATTGTTAGAGAAAACTCCTCTATTGTTTTGAAGTTGACAAAACCTTTCCACAGTCTAGTCGAAGACTCCAAGACTTTAAAGTCAAAATTTGAAGACCGATAGACTTTAGGATCAAAGTTTACTCACACCGATGATTCGCATCGAACAACCTTTGAAGAACAAAGACTTATCCAGATGCAAGATTATCTTTATCTCTTCAAGGATTCAATTCGTTTGGTTTATGGATGACCTTATGGCTGGATATAGCACTTATATGATTGATTATCCTTATTGGAGACAATTCCGATAATCAAATCTTTTTGAATGGCGAGTAAACTTGGAAAGTTCTACTTATGGAAATTAAGATCCTGATTGTATGGGCAAATAGGATTGATGGGCTTTCATCTCGATCATCAAACGACTTGAGATCTCCTTAATTGATTCTGTCCAACGGGTAGATTGGAAGAAAAGTGCCAACAGTTGTTTTGGCATGAAGGAGTATTTAAGGGGAACTTGCTAGTTGTTCGATAAAGAGCATGCAAGAAAAATTTCAAAGTCTGAAACTTCTTAGTTCGTTGCTATTTTAATTGTTGAGCTCAATTTGTATTCAAAAGAGAGATTAAGCACTTGTGAGACTTCAGAAAAGTGCGGTAGAGTCTCTACACTGTGAAGTCAAGATCGTGAGACTGTAAAATCTCTTTTGATTCATAGTGGATTCCAGCCAGTAGGCTGTCAGCGTGAGAGAGTGGATGTAGGCTTGACTAAGCTGAACCACTATAAACTTTGTGTTCTTATTCTCTTCCCGAACTTTTTATTCATTCGTAAATTTATTTAATTACTAAACTCACTCTAGTCCATTACTTTGTATATTCCATTTCAAAAGAAAAAGCTTTTATAAACGTTTCCACAAAATTTCTTTCAACATCTATTTACCTCCCTCTAGGTGTTCATACTAGCCCTTTCAAGTTTACCATCACTTACTCGAACATGATACTAGCAACCACATTTTCACACAAGAGAATAGTCAGTAATGAAAGGACTAGTATAAACACCTAGAGGGGGTGAATTGGTGTAAATAATTTTTTTTGCAAGACTTAGTAAAAGTAAATTGCCTTTAGAAGATAATAGACTAATGACGTAATTAGCTTTAAACAATTATATAAAGCTATGAATTAAAGTAAGGAGTTCAGGGAAAGAGAATAGAAACATAAGGTTTATAGTGGTTCGAGTTAGATCAAGCCTATGTCCACTCTCTCTCACTAACAGCTCATTGGCTGGATTTCACTATGAATCAAAAGAGATTTTACAGCTTGTGATCTCGACTTTCTCAGTGAAGAGTCTCTCCTGGTCTCTCACAAAGTCTCACTAAGAGTTTCTTTCTTTTATATACAATTTTGAATTCAGTGAATGAGAAAGCAAAGAACTAGAAAGTTTTAGACTTTGAAATTTTTCTTTCATGTACTTCTTTGAACAACTGGAGAGTTCGCCTTAAATACTCATTCATGTCTTCACAACCGTTGGTACTTTCCAAAGCAATTCTTCCAATCTACCTGTTGGACATAATTAATTAAGGTGATCTCGAGTTGTTAGATGATTTGTGATGAAAACCCGTCAATCCCGTTCGCCCATACAATCAGGATCTTTGGTTTCCATAAATAGAACATTCCAAGTATATTTCGCCTTTCAAAATATCTTCATATCGGACTTAATTCCAATAAGAATAATCAATTAAGTAGATGCTATATCCAGTTATAAGGTCTTCCAAAAACCATACAAACTGAATCCTTGAAAATAATCCCGCATCTAGATAAGTCTTCATTCTTTGGTCAGGAACTTGTCAGTGAGGGCAGACTTTGAGATTAAAGTCTGGCGGTCTTCAGACTTTGATAGTAGAGTCTGGAGTTCTTCGGACTATAACACTTGAGTTTGCGAGTCTTCAAACTAGACTTTTGGAAATGTTTTGTCAATTTCAAACAATAAAGGAATTTTCTCTAATAGTCTCCCCTTTTTTTGATGGTGACAAAACTTTCATGTAGATTTGAAAATTTTTGACTTGCAAAACAACACTTAAGTAAAATGTGATATCTGATAAAAATAAGTTGATTAGGACTTGGATAGCATCGATTCTACAACCACAGAAAACATGTTAATCCTGCAAGATAAATAACTATCCAGCCATAATTAATATCACAAACTTAGTTACTGCAGGCATCAAAACAATTCAAAATCAAATAGCAGTCAAAAGTCCAAAGTATACTAGTCCAAAGTTAGTCCAAAACCAAATCAAAATACTAAGCAAAAAGTCATCAAAATCAAACCAAGCAAAAAGTACACAAAGTACCCAAAAGATAAGTTAGGTCAAATCTGCACAAACTCTCCCCCTTTTGTCAACAGCAAAAAGTGGAGAATGACTATAAGAAGAGTTGGGTAAAAATCATGGCCGTTTGGGGATGCAAACGATATGGAAATCCCCTATAGACTTGACAGTCTCCTCCAACTTCCTTAAAGTCATTCAGCTGTTGAATATCCTCACCCTTTGCAGTTTCTTGCACTTGAAGCTTCAAGGCTTGTATCCACTCTTGTAGAGAGTCTGAAGTCGACTTAAAAGCTGTCATTAGGTTCTTCATCTCAAACTCGAAACCATATTGCTGACCCTTCAATTCCAAAAGGAGATTCAACAGCCTTTGAAAGTCTGATGTTGGTTCTGATGTAGCACTGAGTCCAGTCGAATCAATTCTAGGAGTCTTGAGATGTGAGTGAACATCAGAAGTTCGATCACCAGGACTTGGAGTGGATGCCTCAATATCTGCTTTAGGGTATTGAGAGGCATAGACATCCTCTAGATTTGCTGGAGATCTACTAACATCACTAGTGAAAATAGGTGAAGAAGTACCTCTTTTGTCAGTTGCTCCCCCTGTTTCTATGCCTTCAAGTAGAGAAAAGAATTCCCCTTCCTATTCTTGCTCTTCTTCAACACCAAAGTGATGTTTTTCTCTTTCTTCTCCTACATTTCCACTCCTTGTCTTTTATGAGTTATCTGATAAGGATACAACAAATGTTGGCTCAAGAGAATCATCTTGACCCTCTTCTTCTTCTTCTTCTTCTTCTTCTCTTCCTCTTTCTTTTTCCTCTGTTCTCCTTTCTTCTCTTTCTTCACCTCTCTTCTCTGTCTCTTCTCTTTCTTTATTCTCTCTATCCTCTGGCTCCTCAAAACTAACAAAGCTCCTTAAATTTCTTAAGGCAAAAGTGGAGAGAGTGATATCGTCCTCATCTTCTTCATCCTGCAAGATAAGGGCTCTCCTTTTCTTGATTGGTGCTTTCATCGGCTCTTTGCCTTTCCTCTTCTTCACTACAAAGTCTTGTTTAGTTTTGGCAGGGGATTTCTCATTCAGTCCCTCCAATGCCTTATTTAGCTCCTTTAGTCTCATTTTTGAAACCATCTTTAGTCCAACCACCATTGGAGCAATGGTTCGATCACACAGAGTAGTAGGAAACTGAATGTTGAAAGGTTTGAACAGTCGAGTAACAAGCTCAGAGTAAGGCAGCTGCCCCTTGTCTTTCACAATTGTCCTATAAATGTGCATTAGGATAGTGTGAGGCATAGAGAACTTAAACCCGATGTTGATTGCATACATCAGCTTTGCTTCAGAGCGAGAGACATCAATTTTTGAAGTGGATTTGGGTCTGATGCAGTTGATCACAATCTTGTGAAGCAAAATATTAGAGGCAGTCATTCTAGAGTAAGAAATCCTGCCTTTAGCAAACTTGTCCCAAACAAGAGCCAAAGTTGCGTGACCAACAGATACACTGATTGGTTGGAAACTTCCTCTTTCCACACCAATCACCCCGCCAAGGTGTCTACATCTACCACAAATTCTTTGTCCCTAACTGTAAAAGAAAATCTATTCGCATATAGAAAAGATAGATTTGAATAGAAATATGTAGTCATTTGAATAGAAATAGGTAGTCAGTTTAGGGTAAGCGACATATGTCTCTGAACAGAATTGTTCAAGTTGAAGGAGTGCAAACTTCTCGCTCAGGTTCACCTTCAAGGAATCAAGAAAATCGAAGTTCACACTTCTAGGGTTCATAACCCTTCTCTTCAGTAGTTTCGAATAAGTCTTCCTATGGTCCTTAGAACGAAATAAGTTCGTCCCCTCACCATGAACATTTGCAGCAATGCCCATCCTAGGCTAAAAATTAGTATACATCCTCTCATCATCATCCTTCCCTTATGGCTGATTAAAAGTACCAAACCGTGGATCATTTGGAAAGTTGGCAAAAGTCCTTGCTGCCAAACTCTCAGGCGCAATGCCCATCCTTTCCATAGATTGCAAGAACAAAGTTTCATTCTTGTACCCTCTCTCTTGTAAAAAATCATCGATGAAAGTCATCGCTATACCACCCTCCTTTAACTTAGAGTAGAGTTTAAAGAGAAATTCAGGTTTCAGTGTTCTTACGGGTTCGACATCTTCAATGATCTCTTCTTTTGCTTGTTTTGTTGCTGCGGAGGAACTTGTGTCCTTTGTTTTGAAGAGTGACGCTGTTGAGAATGTTGTTGTTGTTGCTGCTGTTGAGGAGAATTCTCTTCCTCGGTTAGATCAAAATAAGTAGGGCCCTCGGCACGTGCTATGGTCCCCTGTTCGCAATTCTAGAAGACTCCCTCTGGAAAGACATTGTCACTGTCTTGGAGGATTTCTTGAACTCACTCATTGAAAAAGATGAAAACTTTTTGGATCAAACTTGAGAGAAAATGAGAGAAAGTAGGATCTTTGTATTCTAGGGTTTGAGCGAGTGTAAATTGAGAAGAAGAATTTCGATGGTATATAAAGCAAATGAAACGGGGATATGAATCGTCACAAAGGAAAAAGTAAAAACTGCCTTTTTCGAAAATGAAAAACTGCCATAAATTGAAAACTCGAAAAGATAATTTCTGAAAATAAAATAAGCAAGTAGCGATTAAAAATTAAACGTACATTTTCAAAATTTCATCGTAAAATTAAATTACTGCATTGAAAAAGAATTAACTTACAGTCGTAACTTTTGGACGTTTCGAGTTTGATCATCTTCAGACTTAATTGATAGAAGATATGATGTTCAGTCTAGTGTGAATAGACTCAAATAGGCTTTTCTCCAGTGGCTTTGTAAAAATGTATGCTAACTGATTCTTCGAGTCAATGAACCAAATCATAACTTCTCTATTCTGAACATGATCTGTAATGAAGTGGTGTCGAATTTCTTTGTGCTTTACTCTTGAATGAAGAATTGGATTCATTGTGAGATTGATGGCACTGGTGTTATCGCATTTGATCTTGATGCATGATTCTTCAATTCCAAAGTCTCTTAGCTATTGCCTTATCCACAAGATTTGAGAACAACGGCTCCTAAGAGCCACATATTCTGCTGCAGCTGTTGAAAGAGCTTCGGTACTCTGCTTTCTTGAGAACCGAGATACTAACTTGTTGCCCAGTAGTTGACAAGTACTGGAAGTACTCTTTCTATCAACTTTACAACTTGCTAATTCTGCATCTGAATATCCAAGGAGAGTAAAGTCTCATTCTTTGGGATACCACAGACCGAGCTTAGGAGTTGTTGCAACGTATTTAATGATGCGTTTTGCAACACTTAAGTGAGATTCTTTGGGATTTGATTGGAATCTAGCACAAATACAAATACTAAACAAAATGTCAGGTCTAGAAGCAGTAAGATAAAGAAGCGAACCAATAATATTCCTGTATAGCTTCTGGTCTACATTATTTCCTTCTTCATTTTTGTCCAGCTTTAAATAACTTGACATAGGTGTCTCTGTCTTTTTGCAGTTTTCTAATCCAAACTTTTTGATGAGATCTTTTGCATACTTCTCTTGATGAATAAAAATACCTTTCTTGGACTGCTTAACTTGCAATCCCATAAAGAAAGTTAACTCACCCATTATACTCATCTCAAATTCATCCTACATACATCTTGAGAACTTCTTGCATAGATATTCATTAGGTGATCCAAAAATGATATCATCAACATAAATTTGAACTAGTAGAAATCTTTACCTTCTCTTTTTATGAACAAAGTAGTATCTACATTTCCTATAACAAAACTATTTTGAGTTAGGAATTTACTTAACCTTTCATACCAGGCTCGAGGTGCTTGCTTCAATCCATATAGGGCATTTTTCAATCTGTAGACTCAGTCTGGCTTTCTTGGATCTTCAAATCTAGGTGGTTGTTCCACATAGACTTCTTCTTGGATGAATCCATTTAGGTATGCACTTTTTACATCCATTTGGAATAACATGAAATTTTTATAGCAAGCAAAAGCAAGTAATAATCTAATTGCTTATAACCTTACTACTAGTGCATAGGTCTCGTTATAGTCTATCCCTTCTTCTTGCATATATCCTTTGGCTACGAGTCTTGTTTTGTTCCTGACCACTTTTCCTTTCTTGTCCACCTTGTTCTTGAAAACCCATTTAGTTCCAATAATAGACTTACCTTTAGGTTTAGGAATTAGCTCCCAAACATCATTGATGTTGAACTATTTGAGCTCTTCTTGCATAGCTTCGATCTAGCTTTCATCAGCCAAGGCTTCTTCTATACTTTTGGGTTCAATCTCAGAAACGAGTGCTAAAGCACTGGACTCTTCTCGCCTTTTGGATCTGGTGCAAATTCCTTCATCAATGTTGCCAATGATGAGTTCTTTAGGATGACTTGATTTATACTTCCAGTTGCTAGTTGGTTTCTGCCGATCCTTTATTTCAGTTAAATCTTTTGGTTCATATTGTTGTTTATCTTCAGAAGTCTGAACCACTTCAGGGAAATTAGACTTAATAAAATCTAGAGCAGGTTCAGATTCTTCAAGTTGATTTTGAGCCAGTTGATTCTGCATAGAGTCTTGAAACTTGAAGTTTATAGATTCTTCCACAGATTGAGTTTTCTTGTTGAATACTCTGTAGGCTTTGCTTGAGGTTGAGTAGCTAAGAAAAATTCATTCGTCTGATTTTTCTTCAAACTTATCAATTCGATTATTTGCATTTTTCAAAACAAAACACTTACAACCAAACACATGAAAATAAGAAACATTTGGCTTTTTCCCTTTAAACACTTCATAAGGAGTTTTATCTAGAATAGGCCTTAGAAATACTCGTTGATGATATAGCATGTTGTAGAGACTGCTTTAGCCCAAAATCAAGAGGAAATATTACTTTCGATTAAAAGTGTTCTTGCCATCTCCTGTAAAGATCTATTCTTTCTTTCCACAACCCCGTTTTGTTCTAGAGTGTATGGAGAAGAGGAAACATACTGAAACCCAGATTTATCACAGAATTTTGCAAAGTCTTGATTTTCAAACTCATTTCCATGGTCTGTCCATATGCTTGAAATAACATATCCTTTTTCATTCCGAACTTTCTTGGCGAACTTTGAAAATTGAGAAAATGTTTCAAACTTACTTGCCAGGAAGTAAACCCAAGTAAAACGAGAGTAATCATCCACGATTACTAGGTAGTATCTCTTTCCACCAATGCTTTGAGTTCTGGTTGGTCTAAAGAGGTTCATATGTAGAAGCTGCAGAACTCGATTAGTAGAAACTTGATTTATAGGTTTGAAAGAACTTCTAACCCGTTTTCCCAAAACAGATGGTGTGCATAATTCAGACTTTTGATAAGTTAGGTTGGGTAGTGTAGCACCCCGAACCCTTCGAAGGTCGCCACAAGCACCGATGTTACATCTTATTACCCTTTTGTTCTACACTTAGAAGAAGCGTCGTTATTCACAGGCATTTTTTTTTTTAAAGCGGTCCCAGCGCGACTCACTAGCGGAAGCAAAATAAAGCATCACCATCTCTCCCCCTACCAACCATGATACCAATACACACCACTAACCATGATACCAATACACACCACTAATCACCATAATTTTTATAGACAAGCCACGA
Source organism: Eucalyptus grandis (assembly GCF_016545825.1). Lineage (NCBI taxonomy): Eukaryota > Viridiplantae > Streptophyta > Magnoliopsida > Myrtales > Myrtaceae > Eucalyptus > Eucalyptus grandis. The sequence goes on from NW_024096450.1 coordinate 52,897, forward strand.
CACTTTATTTACATATATCTTCGAGATGAGACTTCTTTTGGGTTGGTACATCAAAAAGGAAAAGCTAGGACTCAGCCATGTCCAGCCTAAAACCTAAAAAAAAACCCTCGACCCTCTACATCACATGTGCACAACCCCCATCATAAGTGTCGGCTAACTATCCAAAAAGAAACAGCCCCTACTCGTCACATACATGCCTCACACCCAGTCCGGTGCGTCAGGTGGCGGCGGTGGCAGCATCCCTCTCATCACCCCATCGCAGCGAACGTGGACGGAGACAAACTCCTGGACAATCGGGCCCCCGACCAGGCCTATGTCGTACGAGACAAAACAGTGCACACGTATGTATGTCAGTCTAGGCACAGAAGGACAATTGTACTCCTCACACTCTACCTCGACGTCGGACGGTAACCCGTAAAATGCACCCCGCGCGATGGCAGGAAGTGGCATACTACTAATTTGAAATGTTGGTGCCCAAAGGGGTGAGTACAACCACTCAGCAGATAAGGAATCCAACAACCACTCAATGCATCATACAAGTCATACATGCATTGCAGGCGTTACTTACCTTGAAGCCATGCGCATACTATCATGCATCATCATCACAAATTATAACACATACATGTGTATCATCATCATGTCATACATGTCATCATCATTATGACATCACCACATCACACATGTCATCATCATCATGGCATCATCATATCATACATGTCGTCATCATCATCGTCATGCATATCATCATGCCATATCATATATCATCATCATCATCATCATCATCGTCATGCATATCATCATGCATATCATCATGCCATATCTTATATCATCATCATCATCTTCGTTATGCATATCATCATGCATATCATCATGCCATAGTTTAATTTCCACTTTTAACCTCCCATTTGATCACCACATCACCCATTTCTCAAATCATCAATTTTCTCATCCCCTCAGGCAAAGACCTCCAAGGCTTCCGGCATTCAGCCATTCCAGGCCACCGGGTATCCGGCCCCCCACATTCCGGGCATCTCGCATCCCAACTGGCATCACAAGGCATTCCCCTCGGGTAGAAACCTCCGACAGGGCTTTGGGCATTTACACTCCCTGGCCGGGCATCCCGCACTCTAATCCTGGCATCGCGAGGCATTCCTTTTGGGCAGAAACCTCCGATAGGGCTTCCGGCACCCCCACATTCCGGGTATCCTGAATCTCCCAGGGCCATCCGGCAATGCATCTCTATACATTCCGGGCATCATCCTCCACCACAACCACCTCCTCATTTACCATTATCCATGTTTACCAATTTCAGTCTTAATTTAGCATGGCATATGACGTGACATCAAACAAGTCATACTTGGCATAGAATTCACACAGGCATCTCAATTCAATGTCATGCATACATCAAGACCTTATCATACATGCGACAATGTATAATTATTTATTAATAAATTTAATGGAATTTATGGCCAATAAAATAATCCATTTTATTTATTTATTTATTTTTAAATTTCAACTTTTGCCACTTTCATAAATATTAAATTTAATATCTATAAATTCCCAAAATTATAAAAATTAAAGCAATTATCAAACAAGCCAATAGGATGATAATTACATGCAAAATACATGGCCAAATAGAATTTTACACAATCTCACAATTTTCACAAAACATCATATGATTTTTCGGATGAAACCAGAATGCACGGTTTCCGAAGAAATTCGATTAAAATATCCATACGACCTCCAAAAATTACAAAATTTTACCGAGTGATAGCCAAGACATTTTCGTACAACTTGCATGCCTACTTCCAAGCCAGATTAGTTTTAGATTATTTTATACAGTCTCACGAAGCTTCTGGATCCATTACTGCATCGTCCAGTGCAAGCTTCTCTGAAATATTGAGTTTTAACCTACCTATTCTCTTTCGTTTCCTCTGAAATTTGGATATGTTATACATCAAGATGTCCTATACAAGTTTCATGAAGATATCTAAGTCAAATAACCAGAGTATGGTCGTCATTTAGGTCCATGAAGTCTCGGGTGTCCCAAAATACATCTCCAGAGTTACCGTCTTCAAGATCTAGTCGATTTACTAGGTTATGCTTGTTCATTTCACTTAAAATTTGAGTATGTTGTATTTTAAGATGTCCCATACAAATTTCATGAAGAAATTGAAGAGAGATTCTTAACACAAACCAACATGCAACCACAAATCCAACAAAAGTTCAGTAAAATCTTTCCAGATCTGAGGTTTCCGTAGGATGAGACTTTAACCCCTCAAATCTCCATCATTTTCCACGAAATTTTAGTATGTTATATTTCATGATGTTAGCTACAACTTTTATGCAGAGATAGAAGCCAAAATCGGACTCTAAACATGCATGCAAGCTCACACAACATCCTGACTCACACTGTTCGAGCGAAAACAGCCAAACCATTCAAACACAAACCATCCATACTTCGGTTTTTCTCACCTAAACACCCAAGAATTTATCATGCAAGTAACATACACACATGCAAGAGCAGCTAGAGGACTCCCACTTGCCTCAAGACCGGTCGTTCGACGGCGTAAGGCGGCGAGCACGGCGGCACACGGCGGACGGACGGCGGTTCCTCCTCCTCTCTCTCTCGGCCAATCTCCCTCTCTCTCTCACTCTCTCTCTCGGCTGAATGGGGAAAAACCGGCCACCCCTCTCTCTCTTCCCTTTTATCCCCCCTAATTCCCATCATTAGCAATCATCACATGCCTTTAAACTAGCCAATGCATGGCATTCTCCTTTGTGCCACTTGTCCTATTGCATGCATAATGGGCCTTGAATTTGGGCTTGGGCTTGGGCCTCCTTTGTGGCCGGTCGACCACTCCCTCTTGGGCCTCCATTGGGCTAGCCAACTTGGCCCATTAAAAGCTTAGGCCAATGGGCCTAAGGCCCAATCCAAAAAAATTGACTTTTCCCTCTCTTTTTTTTTTTTTTGAATTTCTTCTATAAATATTTTTAAATTTTTAATATTCAATATGGCCAAAGTCTTGTGACATTTTGTTTATTGAAATTTAATTTATAAAGTGCATGGCCAAGCATAGATTATTATCATAATCTATCAAATTTAAATTCTCACAAGCATATGCACACATCATCTATTCTAAAAAAAAGACTAATGGCTAAAGCATAAACCTTAGGAAATTTTATCACCTAATTAAAGACTTCAACACACATTATGGCTTGACATTGAATTTTGGGATGCCACAATTCTCCCCTCCTTAGAGAATTTCGTCCTCGAAATTTAAACACCACTCGTGCCTTCTTGAAACAAATAGGGATACTTTTCTTTCATCTGATCCTCACTTTCCCATGTGGCTTCCTCCATATCATAATGTCGCCATAATACCTTAACCAATGGGATCTTCTTGGTGCTAAGAATTTGCTCCTTTCGGTCCAATATTTGCACAGGCTCTTCAATGTACCTTACTCTCTCATCCACTTTGATGGCTTCATGATCGAGTATGTGACCAAGATCCGGCTGGTACTTCCTCAACATCGATACATGAAACACATCATGCAGATTTTCTAACTTAGGAGGTAACGCTAAACGATAAGCTACATCCCCTATCCTCTCGAGTATTTCAAAAGGTCCAACAAATCTAGGGCTTAACTTACCCTTCATCCCGAATCGAGATATTCCTTTCATTGGAGATACCTTAAGGAATACATGGTCTCCTACACTAAATTCCAAAGGCCTTCTACGTCTATCCGTGTAGTCTTTCTGTCTACTCGAGCTGTTCTAAGTCTTTTCGATAATTTCAACAGCTTCGGTGGTAACTTGTACCCAGTTCGAGTCCTGTTAACTTCCTTTCACCTACTTCACTCCAAATGACGGGAGTCCTACATCTCCTTCCATATAATGCTTCATAGGGAGCCATACCTATACTTTTTCGAAAGCTATTATTATAGGCAAACTCTACCAAATGCAATCTTTCATCCCAATTTCCTTTGAAATCAATTACACAAGCCCTTAACATATCCTCCACTATCCGGATTACTCTTTTTGTTTGTCCATCGGTGGGGATGAAAAGCAAGTACTAAATTGAAGCTTAGTCCCTAATGCAATTTGAAGACTTCTCCAAAATTCGAAGTAAACCTCGAATCCCGATCTGAAGTAATGGTCTTTGGAACACCATGTAAGCGTACCACTTGACTTACATACATGTCCGCATACTTATCCATTGGGTAGTCCATGTGAATCGCTAAGAAATGAGCCGATTTAGTCAAACGATCCACTATAACCCAAATTGAGTCATGATTGCTTGATGTCCTTGGCAATCCTTGCACAAAGTCCATTGTTATATGTTCCCATTTCCATTCTGGAATGTCTAATGGTCTCAAGAGTCTTGCGGGTTTTCGATGTTCCGCTTTCACTTGCTGGCACGTCAAACATTGAGAAACGTACTTAGCCGTGTTTGCCTTCATACCATTCCACCAAAATTGCTGACGCAAATTCCTGTACATCTTTGTACTACCTGGGTGGATACTATAATTACTCTTATGTGCCTCGACAGAATTTCCTTCCTCAATTCTTCATTGTCGGGGAACACAAAGTCGTCCTTGACATCTTATTATTCCATCATTAGAGATTTGAAATTCTGATCTTTTTCCTAAAGATACAGCATCTTTCACTTTCAAAATCTCTGGGTCAGATTCTTGCAGGATTTTAATTTTCTGGATAATTTCAGGCTCAATCCTTAATGCACTAAGCATGCCCGGTAAGACAATTCATTTCCAATTTAAATTCTGAATTTGCTCTGATTCTAACAATTCCCATTCGCCATCCTCAAACTAGCCATTTCCATAGCCGACTTACGACTAAGAGCATCCGCTACTCTATTTGCTTTCCCTGGATGATATCTTATCTCACAATCATAATCCTTCAACAACTCCATCCATCTCCTTTGTCTCATGTTCAACTCCTTTTGTGAGAACAGATACTTCAAACTTTTATGATCCGTATAAATCTCAAACTTTTCCCCATACAAATAGTGTCTCCATATCTTCAAGGCAAACACTATAGCTGCTAGTTCTAAATCATGCGTCGGGTAATTCAGCTCATGGGGTTTCAATTGTCTGCATGCATAGGCGACAACCTTGCCATGCTGCATCAACACACATCCTAGTCCTTTGTGAGATGCATCACTATACACTGTGAAACCATCAGGTCCAAAGAGGTATAGTCGAATTGGAGCTGAAGTCAATTTCCTTTTGAGCTCCTGGAAACTCCTTTCACATTCCCCATTCCACTCAAATTTCACATTCTTTCGGGTCAATTTAGTTAAAGATCCTGCCAGTCGTGAAAATCCTTCAATGAACCTCCTATAATAACTAGCCAGTCCTAAGAAACTTCGTATTTCAGTAGGTGTCGTTGGTCTCGGCCAATTTACTACCATTTCAACTTTTTTTGGGTCTCTTTGCAATTCCTTTCCCTGACACCACATGTCCTAGAAATATTATCCGGTCCAACCAGAACTCACATTTACTAAACTTAGCATACAACTTATTATCTCTCAGAGTCTGCAAAACTATTCTCAAATGTTGCTCATGCTCTTTAGGCCCTTTTGAATATACCAGAATATCATCAATAAAAACAATCACAAACTGGTCTAAATAAGGTTGAAATATTCTATTCATCAAATCCATAAATGCAGCCGGCACGTTAGTCAATCCAAATGGCATAACAAGGAACTTGTAGTGTCCATAACGAGTCCTGAACGCAGTCTTAGGAATGTCCTCCTTCTTAATTCTTAACTGATGGTATCCCGACCTCAAGTCAATCTTAGAGAAGACCGAACTTCCCCGGAGTTGGTCAAACAAGTTATCAATTCTAGGCAAAGGATACTTATTCTTAATGGTCACTCGATTCAACCGCCTATAGTCAATACACAAGCACATCGATCCATCTTTCTTTTTCACAAATAAGACCGGTGCACCCCAAGGTGAAGTACTTGGTCTAATGAATCCTTTGTCAAGCAACTCCTGCAGTTGCACTTTCAACTCCTTCAATTCAACTAAGGCCATCCTATATGGGGCTTTTGATATTGGTCCTGCCTGCATTAATTCAATTTCAAATTCAATCTCCCGCTCCGGCGGCAATCCGAGCAATTCCTCGGGAAATACATCTTGAAATTCGTTAACTACACGAACTTCCTCAAGTTTAGGCTCCTCCCTTGCATAATCTCTAACTATGGCTAGGTACCCTTGACATCCTTTGTCAAGTAACTTATGTGCTTCTCTTTTGTCGAAATAAGTGCTACAGGAAAATGGGTCTGACCTCTTAAAAATTCACAACTAGACTGATCAGGTAAAACGAATTGAACCACTCTTCTATAACAATCCATTCTAGCCCGATACTTACGAAGCCAGTCCATTCCTATAATAACGTCAAAATCATACATAGCCATTACAACCAAGTCTATTTCCATATCCTTTCCTCCCATTGATATCTTACAATTTCTACACACCAGCGTAGACAATACCATATCCTTAAAGGCGTGGAAACACAAAGAGGCGTCTCAAGAGGCATAACTTCTATCTTATTCAAACATCTATATCTTTCAGACACAAACGAATGCGTTGCACCCGTATCAAACAATGCATATGCCTTTTCACCATTAATAAGGATCGTACCTGAGATAACATTTTTGGAAGCTTCCGCTTCCTCCTGGGTGATCGCATACACCCTTCCTTGACCTAACAGCACTCTGATATCCCTGTCGCATCGAGCCAACACTCACTTGCGACCTCTCTTGTGGGCAATTTCTCCTAAGATGACCCACTTGTCCACAACCAAAACATTTCAGTTGTCCAGTACAAGGTCCTGGGCCATGGCGTCCATTACACTTTTGACAAATACCAGGCTGATAGGGTGCTTTCCCTATATTCGGACCACTCCTTGCCCCTCCAAAATTCCCAAAGTTACTTTTCTTCTTCACATTCTAGGTCTGACCTTGACCAGAATAAGGTCTCTTACCCTTTCTCACATCATTAAAATTCAACGGTTTCTTAAACTCGACCGCTCTCTCAACGCTCTGCTCCACTAACTGTGCTTTTTCGTAAATCTCATTATAATCTCTTATGTTCAAAGGCACCAGTTGCTTTCTAATGTCAGTCCTCAATCCTTTCAAAAATCTCTTAGCCTTCTCTTCTTGATCCTCAATCAATCTAGGAGCATATCTAGACAATTCAGAAAATCTAGCCTCATACTGATCTACTGTCAACCCCCTTTGTTCTAGCTGAACAAATTCTGTAATCTTCCTATCCTTAGCACAATCAGAAATGCTTCCTATTGAAAGCCCTAACAAACTCCTCCCAGTTAACATCAATACATGGTGGAAAGATTATGTCTTTCGAAGCTCTCCACCAAAACTTCGCATTTCCCTCCAACTGGTACTCTGCTAAAACTATTTTCTCAGCATCAGTGCAGTCCAACAGCCGGAAAATTCGTTCCATCCCATCAATCCATTGCTCCGCCTCCTCAGGACTTCCCATTCCATTGAACTTAAGTGGCTTCAGCTTCAGAAACTGCTCCATTAGTCCTTGAGTACGGCGTTCTACTCCGGGCTGTTGCTGCGCTTGCCTTTCCATCAGATTTCCAATATTGGCTAATGCCTGCAGGATGTCTTCCATTCGGGGTTCAACCCTTGCAGCAGAGGCTTCAACCCTCGATGGATGAGCACTTCCAGCTCGCACCATGACTTTCCCTGCAATTTCCAAGCATTGCCTCGGGAATAATCGAGACTCACCGCCTCCATTCAAAGCAACTACTACTACTACATAAGTAACATATACATGTTCTTGGTACCTAAAGGCAATTCAAAGTAAACTACGAGGGATCTACAAGTGAATTCTCATCACTCGTTATTCAATTATTCCGTTTTACATCCTATGGTGTGCATTGTCATCATGTTCCTCAATTTCCAAATGAGGCTCCTTATCACTCCATCTATAACCATTCGCTCTGATACCAAAAAGGGGCGTTGTAGCACCCCGAACCCTTCGAAGGTCGCCACAAGCACCGATGTTAAATCTTATTACCCTTTTGTTCTACACTTAGAAGAAGCGTCGTTATTCACAGGCATTTTTTTTTTTAAAGCGGTCCCAGCTCGGCTCACTAGTGGAAGCAAAATAAAGCATCACCATCTCTCCCCCTACCAACCATGATACCAATACACACCACTAATCACCATAATTTTTATAGACAAGCCACGACACTTTATTTACATATATCTTCGAGATGAGACTTCTTTTGGGTCGGTACATCAAAAGGAAAAGCTAGGACTCAGCCATGTCCAGCCTAAAACCTCAAAAAGAACCCTCGACCCTCTACATCACATGTGCACAACCCCCATCATAAGTGTCGGCTAACTATCCAAAAAAAAAAAATATCCAGCTCCTACTCGTCACGCACGAGTCTCACACCCAGTCCGGTGCGTCAGGCGGCGACGGTGGCAGCATCCCTCTCATCACCCCATCGCAGCGAACGTGGACGGAGACAAACTCCTGGACAATCGGGCCCCCGGCCAGGCCTATGTCGTACGAGACAAAACAGTGCACACGTATGTATGTCAGTCTAGGCACAGAAGGACAATTGTACTCCTCACACTCTACCTCGACGTCGGACGGTAACCGTAAAATGCACCCCGCGCGATGGCAGGAAGTGGCATACTGCTAATTTGAAATGTTGGTGCCCAAAGGGGTGAGTACAACCACTCGGCGAGATAAGGAATCCAACAACCACTCAATGCATCATACAAGTCATACATGCATTGCGGGCGTTACTTACCTTGAAGCCATGCGCATACTATCATGCATCATCGTCACAAATTATAACACATACATGTGTATCATCATCATGTCATACATGTCATCATCATTATGACATCACCACATCACACATGTCATCATCATCATGGCATCATCATATCATACATGTCGTCATCATCATCGTCATGCATATCATCATGTATATCATCATGCCATATCATATATCATCATCATCATCATCGTCATGCATATCATCATGCCATATCATATATCATCATCATCATCATCATCATCATCATCGTCATGCATATCATCATGCATATCATCATGCCATATCTTATATCATCATCATCATCTTCGTTATGCATATCATCATGCATATCATCATGCCATAGTTTAATTTCCACTTTTAACCTCCCATTTGATCACCACATCACCCATTTCTCAAATCATCAATTTTATCATCCCCTTGGGCAAAGACCTCCGAGGCTTCTGGCATTCAGCCATTCCAGGCCACCGGGTATCCGGCCCCCCACATTCCGGGCATCTCGCATCCCAATTGGCATCACAAGGCATTCCTCTCTGGCAGAAACCTCCGACAGGGCTTTCGGCATTTACACTCCCTGGTCGGGCATCCCGCACCCCAATCCTGGCATCGCGAGGCATTCCCTTTGGGCAGAAACCTCCGACAGGGCTTCCGGCACCCCCACATTCCGGGCATCCTGAATCTCCCAGGGCCATCCGGCAATGCATCTCTATACATTCCGGGCATCATCCTCCACCACAACCACCTCCTCATTTACCATTATCCATGTTTACCAATTTCAGTCTTAATTTAGCATGGCATATGACGTGACATCAAACAAGTCATACTTGGCATAGAATTCACACATGCATCTCAATTCAATGTCATGCATACATCAAGACCTTATCATACATGCGACAATGTATAATTATTTATTAATAAATTTAATGGAATTTATGGCCAATAAAATAATCCATTTTATTTATTTATTTATTTTTAAATTTCAACTTTTGCCACTTTCATAAATATTAAATTTAATATCTATAAATTCCCAAAATTATAAAAATTAAAGCAATTATCAAACAAGCCAATAGGATGATAATTACATGCAAAATACATGGCCAAATAGAATTTTACACAATCTCACAATTTTCACAAAACATCATATGATTTTTCGGATGAAACCAGAATGCACGGTTTCCGAAGAAATTCGATTAAAATATCCATACGGCCTCCAAAACTTACGAAATTTTACCGAGTGATAGCCAAGAAATTTTCGTACAACTTTCATGAAGACTTCCAAGCCAGATTATTTTTAGATTATTTGATACAGTCTCACGAAGCTTCTCTGAAATATTGAGTTTTAACCTACCTATTCTCTTTCGTTTCCTCTGAAATTTGGATATGTTATACATAAAGATGTCCTCTACAAGTTTCATGAAGAGATCTAAGTCAAATAACCAGATTATGGTCTTCATTTTGGTCGATGAAGTCTCGGGTGTCCCAAACTACATCTCCAGAGTTACCGTCTTCAAGATCTAGTCAATTTACTAGGCTATACTTGTTCATTTCACTTAAAATTTGAGTATGTTGTATTTTAAGATGTCCCCTACAACATTCATGAAGAAATCGAAGAGAGATTCTTAACACAAACCAACATGCAACCACAAATCCAACAAAAGGTCAGTAAAATCTTTCCAGATCTGAGGTTTCTGTAGGATGAGACTTTAACCCCTCAAATCTCCATCATTTTCCACGAAATGTTAGTATTTTATATTTCATGATGTTAGCTACAACTTTCATGAAGATATCGAAGCCAAAATCGGACTATAAACATGCATGCAAGCTCACACAACATCCTGACTCACACTGTTCGAGCGAAAACAGCCAAACCATTCAAACACAAACCATCCATACTTCGGTTTTTCTCACCTAAACACCCAAGAATTCAACATGCAAGTAACATACACACATGCAAGAGCAGCTAGAGGACTCCCACTTGCCTCTAGACTGGTCGGTCGACGGCGTAAGGTGGCGAGCACGGCGGCACACGGCGGACGGACGGCGGTTCCTCCTCCTCTCTCTCTCGGCCACTCTCCCTCTCTCTCGAAACTCTCTCTCTCTCACTCTCTCTCTCGGCCGAATGGGGAAAAACCGGCCACCCCTCTCTCTCTTCCCTTTTATCCCCCTAATTCCCATCATTAGCAATCATCACATGCCTTTAAACAAGCCAATGCATGGCATTCTCCTTTGTGCCACTTGTCCTATTGCATGCATAATGGGCCTTGAATTTGGGCTTGGGCTTGGGCCTCCTTTGTGGCCGGTTGACCACTCCCTCTTGGGCCTCCATTGGGCCGGCCAACTTGGCCCATTAAAAGCTTAGGCCAATGGGCCTAAGGCCCAATCCAAAAACATTGACTTTTCCCTCTTTTTTTTTTTTTTTGAATTTCTTCTATAAATATTTTTAAATTTTTAATATTCAATATGGCCAAAGTCTTGTGACATTTTGTTTATTGAAATTTAATTTATAAAGTGCATGGCCAAGCATAGATTATTATCATAATCTATCAAATTTAAATTCTCACAAACATATGCACACATCATCTATTCTAAAAAAGACTAATGGCTAAAGCATAAACCTTAGGAAATTTTATCACCTAATTAAAGACTTTAACACACCTTATGGCTTGACATTGAATTTTGGGATGCCACAGGCAGTCCACGAACAAGCTTCTTGGAGGAAATCTTGACAATCTGTTTCATGTTAACATGACCAAGCTTTCGATGCCAAATGTTTGCTTCATCTTGAATGGATATTAGACTCTGAGAACTTTCTGGTTTTATATCTAGAAGATAAATATTCTAATGTCTTTGTCCAGTGAAAGATTGAGAGAAATCTTTACTAGTTCCCGAACAAATGCCTTCTTGGAAATTAATTTTGAATCAAGTGTCACACAATTGACTAATGCTGAGTAGATTGTAATTCAAACATTCCACCAATGAAACATTGTTAATTGTGAGACTTCCAATCTTCACAGTTCCACATCCAACAATTCTTCCTTTGCTGTTTCCACCAAAAGAAACTTTTCCACCATTTATTTGCACAAGTTTTGTAAAACAACTTGAAGCTCCTGTCATATGTCTTGAACAGCTACTATCCAAATACCACTTGATCTTTTTCTTGATGGTGACCTGCAATCATAAAAAGAACTCAAACTTTCTTTGGTACCCACATTTTCTTGGGTCCAGGGTAGTTAGTACTAAATACAGTCTTTGCCCAATCCCTCTTAACAGATCTCCAAACTTTGGGACATTCCTTCTCGAAATGTTCTGAGCTGTTACACTTTGAACATTTGAGAGTACTTTGGCCAACAGGTTTTACGAAAGCTTTTTGAAAATAGTTCTTGTAAAATGTTTTTGTAGGTCTTTGTTTGATTCTTTTCTTCACTTTTGGAAAATCAATTAAATGAATGGTTTCCGGTGTCATACCCAAACTAGATTTGTTGAAATAAGGTATTTGTATTGAAAGAATCTTTTCCAACTTCTCATATCCTTTTGAAAACATTTTTGGGATATTTGAAATGCATTCTTTCAAAAAAGCATTTTCCTTTGAAAGAGAATATGCATTTTCTTTCAAATTAACAAAACTTTTATCTAGATTTTCAAACTTTTCTTTCTAAGAAGTTTCTTGTTGCTTCAGTTTAGAATTCTCCCTCTTTAGCTTGAAAATTCTTTTAAGAGATGTTTTGAGACTAAGACAAAATTCATCTATATACTTTGAGATTTTAGCAGGAATTTTTAAATTGCTAACCTCGACTTCTTTGTCTGAGTGTAAGTTTGAATCTGTTTCAAAGTTTGAGTCTGATTCTGAATTTGCCTTTAGACATATGTTGGCATATTCTTCATCACTTTCTTCGCATTTAGTATCGCTCAATGTCTCTACTTTGAGAGCCTTTTTGAATTTCTCTATTTTTCATTTCTTTTTCTTCAATAGAGGGTAGTTGGGTCTGATGTGCCCATTTTTCTTGCATTCGAAGCAAATCACATCTTTGTTGGTCTCATTGCCCTCAATTGATTTCCTCTGAAATTTTTGAGTGCTCTGCTTCTTCTAGTTAAATCTTCTTCCTTTCCTGCTCAACTTCCTGAACTTCCTTATCATGAGTGCTAGCTCTTCATCTTCCATGTCATCTTCTGAATCCATATCATCTAAATCATCGTTAGATTTTAAGGCAATTGATTTCTTACCTTTGGGATCTTCTTCTTCATTGATTTGCTTTACTTCATATGATTGAAGTGTGCCAACTAATTCATCTATTGAAAGAGGCATGATCCTCTAGGTTTCTCTTATTGAAGTCTTCACGTGATTCTAGTCTTTGAAGAGTTCACGTAGCAATTTATTGACCTTCATTGGTCCTGAGATTGGCTGTCACATCCCAATCTTCGGGCGTGTGCCCATCCCTTACCCGGTCGATTAATTTGTGATGTCCCAGGAATGTCGCCGACCCATTCATTTATATACGCATGTGGAAGCATAATTAAAATCCCTAGACAATCAAACAATGTGATAGAAAAGTAGGCCATATTTTTCACAACTAAAAAACCACAACCACACTCTTATACATGGCAAACCTTAAAGTATATATTACAACACTATTCACAATAGTCTGGTCTATTACACATCTATATATATCCACAAGGTTGCAAAATGAGGGAGGTCTTAATCCTCATCCGGGTCATACTCCGGATCATCATCTAAATCATCCTTCTCAGATTCCTCTGAATCAAGTTCATTCTCTTCAAGCTCCTCTTCTTCTTTTTCTTCCGGCTCCTCTTCCTCAGGCTCCTCTCCTTCAGGCTCTTCCATCTCCTCATCTTCCTGTAGATACTCCTCATCCCTAGCTATCTCTTCTACCACATCACTCCCAGTGGAATCTACACCCGATTGTACTGGAGTGTCAGGGCCACTCTTGAGCTTAAGGACTTTGGCATCAGTCATTGCTCCGTCCTTGGGATCGGCAGTCCCTTTTCCGAACACTTCCTCTAGAACGTGTAGAGATACGTCACCTTCAGGTATGGGGCCCTCTCTTCGCCCATCATGGTAATGACGATACCACGACCTATACTCATGGGGCCTTAGGGCATCTTGACCCACATCAACCCAAACAGTGGACTTAACCAGGATATACTCTAGTCCTTCCGGGTGAGGGTGTATATATGAGTGGTATGCTATCTTCAAAATACTCTCTGGGATGCCAAAATGCATGGGAGGACGGGGAGGTGGAGGTGCTGCCATCTAGGGGCCTGAAATGGTTATTCAATAACCAATGAGACTACGTCTTAGAAAGTTCTACCCCACTAAGACTCAATTAGAAGGCCATACACTATGGGTTGCCTAAGCACATATAGGGCTGAAGACTTACCTTGGCCTTAGATCCCCCTTGCAAGTCAGCAAAATTCAATAGGCATCCAAACATATCATTCTGGACTGATATCTCGATCAATCGACTTAGTTGATTACGTGTCACTCGGACCATCCATTGGTCATTTCCATCCATACTATACAATTTTCAAAATAGTATACCCAGTCACCGAGCCACGTGCATTCTCTAAGGTGACATATTCGCCAAGGCGACGTACTTAGTCACCAAGACACGTGCATTCTCTAAGGCGTGGCACCCCTTGACACGGCCTCCGATCCGCTAGGGTCACCACAGTTCGCTTACCTTTCACTTGTCCTAATAACATGTCACTCTGATACCATTGATTTATAGTGGGTCCATATGTCCTGGGGGTTTACATCATCTCAATCGGTCCCAGTGCAGTTCATATAATGGAAGCATATTTGACATCTCCCTACCCCATACTCCAACAAAATAATGCAATTCAATTTACACCAACTACACATGTTATAGATAAGTTAAAGTCGAGCCACTTTTATTTACATAACTATGATGGACATCACGAGTCGGTCCAACAAAAGGCCAAGGCTTTAACTAAGCTCGGCTATAACCCAAAAGTACTCGACCCTACATCAGACATGTACATCAATCCATCATCTAGTGTTGGCCATCCAAAAAGTGTCATCCTTTACCAGTCACACGCTCTAATCACACCTAGCTTGGTGCATCGGCTGGTGGCCGCGGCAACATCCCCATCATCATCCCGCGCATCGAACATGCACGAACAGAAACTCCTGGACTACAGGGCCATCAGGTAGACCCACATCATACATAACCAAAACACGAACATGGATGAACACCATACCACGAGAACCAACACAGGGGTGCTCCGAGCACTCGACGTCAACATTAGACGGTAAGCCATAAAATGTACCACGTGTGACAGGTGACAGAGGCATCTCCTAATCTGAAATGTTAGTCCCCAAAAAGGGTGAGTACAACCACTCAGCAGTAAAGATCCATCAAACTACATAGTGTAACATGCAAGACAACCACAATTTCGTGTGAAATGCACATATCATCCATATAATCATGCTTGTATTTCCATGAGATTCATTCATTAAGGTAATTTATGTTCCATGCCATATGCACATACATGCGCATGATTTATATCATCCATACAATCATGTATATATCCCTATGAGATCCATTCAATACCTTCATGATCGCATTCTCAATGCCAAATAGTACCAACTCAATTTCATAGGCAATTCATGGATCATGCCACATGCACACACACATGCGAATGATTCAATTCCCATTTTAATTTTCAAAATGATCTCATTTTTCTTTCAGGGACCAATGTTTGCATCCCTCATATCGCTCACACCCAACCTGGCATCACGAGGAACCTCTGGCACATACCTCCGGGCATTCGGCACACACACTCCGGGCATCTCGCACCCCAACTGGCATCACGAGGAACCTCCGGCACACATTTCCGGGCATCTCGAAACTCCTGAGGACATCCGGCACACACCTCCAGGAATTTGGCACACACCTCCGGGCATCCCGACACTCCCGGGGCATCGTTGACTCAAGGTTCCGATAGTATCATCAACATCACAATGTATATTCACATGTATATCTCATTTTCAAATTAGCATTTGATGTAATAATGTTAAAGGTTTAAACCAGCCTTTTGATGTCATATGATATGCTAAATTTCACCACATATTCAGTACAAATAACAACGCAAGATATCACATCTCATAGAGCTATTCATTTGTTCATGAAAATAAAACAATTTTCGGATAAAACAGAATGCACTCATTTAATTAAAATTCTGGAAAAATTAGTAAACGATCTTAATAAATTCTGAAAATTTAACATGTTATAAAATAAATCTAGAGAAAAAGGTTTCATGAAGAACACCATGTCAAAAGAGCTTCGTACGAGTCACTACGGTCCATGCATCACAGCGTTAAGATTTCAGAACATCACCATTGTGCAGTTTTATTCAAAAATTCGGTATAAATCGTAAAGCAACTTAGAAAATTCTGAAATTTTCATATGTTATAGTCAAGACCTAGTGGAAAAATTTTCGTGAATAAGTGAAAGTCAGATTCGTTATAGATCATGAGCTACATTCACCAAAACTCCCCCTAACCCTTGGTAACGATTTGCAGATTTAACACTTTCAAAGAAAAATCATTTCACCAACCAATAATTGTCTGTTTCTTCTAAAATTTTAGTATGTTACTCCTCAAGATGTCATCTACAACTTTTATCAAGAACATGAAATCAAATTTCGACTGGATAATTTTATAAAATTCACGGAATCGCGAGGGGTTGGACTGTCCTTACATGCAACAGCTTGCTTGTTCTAGGAAGACTACCACCATTCACTCGAATTTCAGCATCCAACATCACAACTCAAGCATCTCCAACACCATTACACTTCACACACAATCACAGCAAGAAAAATGTAGGCTAACGGACTTTACTTGCCTTAAATCCAACGAAATCACAGCAAGCACACGGCGATTAGAGGACTTCGAACACAGCACGATCGACAACGAAGCTAGGTGCACGCATAGCAGGGCAGGTCTTCTTCTTCCCTCGCCGAAGCACCCTCACTCCCACTCGAACTCTCCTCTCTTTCTCTCGGATTCTCTCTCGCTCACCCGCTCGGTCTCCCTCTCTTTCTCTCGGCTTTCTCTCTCTCTCTCTCTCGCGCGCGACAACCCCCTCGCTCACTTTGCCCCTCCTCTTTTCTTTCACCTTCATGATTAGCTAGTAATCATTAGCTTTGCATGGCATTGGACACTTGGAGAACCCTTCATGCCACTTGTAAATTTCCATGCAAGAGGTGAGCCTTATTCGGCTGGGCTTGGGCCAGCGTTGGTCGACCGAATAGGGGGAAAAATGTGGGCCGGTTTTTTAGCTGGTTTGGCCTTAAGAAAATCAGCCCACACATTCTCCTATTTTTCCACTTTAATCCCCACTCATATAAATACCTAATTACAAATTCATATGGCCATAAAACTTTGTAACATAGATTAATGAAAATCCAACTTATAAAGTTCATGGCCAAGAACAAAATTTCCTTATCAATTTATCTTTTAATACAATCCTTAATCACACATGGACATAGGATGCATTCCCAATACAACAATAGTCCATTCAATGCTCGGCCTTGTTAAATTGAAATCCGTTGGTCTAATGACTATAATATAGTCCGATGGCGCTTCCGATACCTTTTTAGGGGTCACAGAGTATCTAGGGATAGTTATAAAATTTTTGGATGCCACATAAGGCGTCTTATATGCCAAGGCAACATGCTAATCACTAAGCCCCGTGCATTCTCTAAGGCGTCTTATACGCCAAAGCGACGTACTGATCACCAAGTCACGTGCATTCTTTAAGATGATATACCAAATCGCCGAGCTATGTGCATTCTCTAAGGCGACATATTCACCAAGGTGATGTACTAATCGCCGAGCCACGTGCCTTTTCCAGGTGATATATATATAATCAATGATTTATGTGCACTCTCTACAATGACTTATATGCCAAGGCGACCTATCTAGTCACCGAGCCACGTCATACATCATTCTTTCTCATCTTTTATCATATCCGATAAAATATCGTGTGTGGGCATACGGTTGGCCTTAGCCAAAATATAATAATTTCATTTTTATAAATCTCACCATTTTCTGTAATCCACCAAAACATTTTTGGCATTATCAACCGATGCTTGGTTATTTTTCAATTAATTTCCAAAATTATTTAATTTAGGAATTAAATCCTAAATTCACAAATAATTCATTTTAGCACAAAATAAAGCTTAATTAAATAAACAAACTGCACCACGGCAATCAGCATAAAATCCTAGTCACCGGCCATCCCGGTTGAATTTCTGGAAAATAAATAAATAAATAATTAATTTCAAAAATCAATAAATAAATACTAAAAATCAAATTTAGGCCCGTAATGCCTAATTGGAAGCCAAAATGGACCCGGAAAACTTCCAAAGTTCGTTCAATAATTACTTGAGCTTATCTACTTGCTAGTTGCACTAACCATTCTCCTAACATGCATAGGTTAATCTCTAATTTAATTATTCTAATCTAATCTATCCACCTAATTACACTTAATTAAATCTAATCAACCCCTAAACATCATTAGTTTACTAAGTGATGATTAGTGAGGTAAACTCACCCGTTTAACGATATGTTCGGATCGAAACGTCAGGAACATCACGGGGGATGTTTAACTCCAAAGCGGGCCTAGGAACCGAGGCCCACAAGCACCTTAAAACGGGCTCCAAAGGTGCTGAAATACTCACAAAAAAGCTTGCTGATCTTGGCTGGAAATGGGAGGAAAATAGCTCGGTTTAGGCGGGAATTGCTCGAGAAAGGTAGAATAGGCCAAACCAGGCCTAGAGGAGGACTCATGGGGGTTGAACGGACTCCGACAGTGGCTCACGGTGCTGGACAGAGGTGAACAAGGTTGCTGGAACAGCGGCGAGACGTGCGGCCAGGCACAGGGTGTGCGTGCGCGCGAGGAGGCGAACGGCGAAGGTGACGGCATTCTGACGAGGCGTGCGTCTTGAGGGCTGCTCCAGCTAGTCTTCCTTGGCCTGCTGGTGTTCGCACAGCAGTAAGAGAGGGGTAGGAGAGGCCTTGGATGGTGGAATGAGAGAGAGAGAGGGAGAGGATTGAGATGAGGGGACCAAGGGGGAGCCACCATGCCAATTTTCCACATTTGTGTCCCCTTAAGGGCTCCACCATACTTGCTGTCATCCACCAGCCATTTCCAACTCTCTTTCCCTTCTACAAGACCCTTGAATTGGTCCATAAGTGTGGACAATGGGGGAGCTACGAATTTTTGAAGTTTTGGTTCTAATTGGGCATAGTTTCCTTCTTGATTCAATCCATATGATCTTAATATATTCAATTGACACCTCAACTTTCAAATTGACATTTCCCCTCACCCTTGGATCCATCTTGCATCCCTAATTTGCAATCAAAAGTAATCTCCGGCATTTTTTGAACAAAAATGGTCCTATGCTGACTTTTTCCCAAAAAGTCTTGGGTTGCAGAAAAATCTTCTGAGACTGAGTCAATACTCCTATAATTTATTGTGACATGACAGAATCTTCAATTTATGAAATTGGACTTGAATTCACAGATTAATTTTCATTTGGCATGTTTTTAGCGTGACCTAGGCCACCAGGTAGTTTTCAGGACTTTTTAGAGCAAATGACCCGTGTTCGATTTTCTTTTAGCCACTATGAACCCACTCAACACATTGGCGACTCTCGGTTGTCGTGAAAATCTCGAGATTCAAATACAAAGATAGGGTACCAAAACGATAGAGAAATCAAACTAGTGCCGGTCAACGAGAATTTTCCAATTTAGTGGAGTCACCCACGATCGGCCACACATCTCAGTCGAACCAATTTATTTTTGATCTCAAATCAATTTTTAGCTGTGCCATAATGACCTTTAAAGATGAGCACGGTCGATAAACCGATTCCTAGTCGAACTCTCAAGTCTATTGCCTTATAGTTCCTTAATGACTTCCCTGGATAGTTTAGTTATCTCGAGAGTGATCAACTCTGAGAACAGCTCTATAGGCGCGTTAATGAAATACTCGATTAATTCAGTAGAAAACAGGACTGAAAATCTGGGATGTCATAGCTTTTCCTCTCTTATAAAAATTTCGTCATCGAAATTTAAACCTTACAATACTTAAGCAAAAAGGTGGAGGTACAATTCTCTCTTCAACTCTTTAGTCTCCCATGTTGCTCCTTCAGTACTGTGGTGTTGTCAAACCACTTTGACCAATGGAATGGTCTTTGTACGTAGAACTTGCTCTTTTCGATTCACTATTTGAATCGGGCTTTCAACGTATGACACACGGTCATCAATGTCCAATTCCTCAAAATTGAGCCCGTGGGTTGGGTCAGGCTCATACTTCCTTAATATCGACACGTGAAAGACGTTGTGCGCTTGCGCCAACGTTGGCGGCAATGCAAGACGATACGTTAGGTTCCCGATTCTCTCAAGAATCTCTAATGGACCTACATACCTTAGACTCAGTTTTACCTTCTTTCCAAAGCGCGAAGTTCCCTTCATTGGTGACACCTTTAGAAAAACGTGATCACTAACTTAGAATTCCAATGGTCTCCGGCGCTTATTTGCGTAACTTTTCTGTCTACTCTGCGTGGTCTTTAATCTGCCTCCGATTACTGCCATAGCATCCACTGACTACTGGACCAACTCTGGGCTTGTAATCTTCCTTTCCCCAACTTCATCAAAACACACTGGTGTTCTACACACTCTACCATATAATGCTTCAAATGGAGTAATTTGGATGCTCTGCTGATAACTGTTGTTGTATGCGAATTCCATCAGGTGTAACTGATCTTCCCAATTTCCTTTAAAGTCTAGTACACAAGCTCTCAGCATGTCCTTAAGGGTCTAAATCGTTCTCTCAAACTGGTCATCCGTCTGAGGATGATATGCTGTACTATACTGAAGCTTGGTACCTAAGGCACTTTGCAAGCTTTTCCAAAAAGTGGCAATAAACCTCGGGTTCTTATTCGAAGTTATTGTAATTGGCACTCCATGCATTCAAACTACTTGATGCACGTACACGTCTGCGTGCTTATCCAGACTTAGGTCTTTTCGAACTGTAATGAAGTGAGCTGATTTTGTCAGTCTGTTGACTACTACCCAAATCGAATCATTTCCTCTCTGACTCCTCGATAATCCAGTCACGAAATCCATCGTGATATGCTCCCATTTCCATTCTGGGATCTCGAGAGGTTGTAGAAGTCCTCTCGGTTTGCAATGTTGGGCTTTTACTTGTTGACATGTCAAACACTTGGCGACATACTTAGCGATGTCCGTCTTCATACCTGAACACCAACAGTGTTGACGTAGATTCTGATACATCTTGGTGCTTCCAAAATGAATGTTGTAACTGCTATGATGCGCTTCTGATAAAATATCTTCTCTAAACTCTACATTGTTAGGTACAACCAAACATCCTCGGAACCTTAATGTTCCATCATCAGAGATTTGAAAATCAACTTTTCTTCTCTTAGTGTCCTCCTGAAGAATTTTTGTACATCTAGATCTATCGGTTGAAGTAGCTTGATTCTGATCTGGACATCCGGCTCAATTCTGAGGATGGCCATAAGACTTGAAAAGTGGCCTACCTCAAACTTGAACACCGAATCTCAAGCTCTCTCGATTAAGTTCCATTCCTTAATCAATATATGTGCAATTGAGGACTTTCAACTTAAAGCATCGGCGACCTTGTTCGCTTTTTCTAGGTCATATAGGACATCATAGTCGTAGTCCTTCAGCAATTCCATCCATCAATGCTGTCTCATATATGAAAGCTAGTACGAGCACCTAGAGGGGGTGAATAGGTGCGAAAACAAATTTTCCAGAGTGAAGTGAGTGAAAATACTTTTAAAACAACTCTGATAAGCAATAGATTATGAAAAGGAAATTAGACTCTAATAATCAAATAGAATTACGATCAAAGTAAAAGAGCTTAGAGAAGAGAATAAGAGCACAAGGTCTATAGTGATTCGGCTTAATCTAAGCCTACGTCTACTCTTCCGCACTGACAGCCCACTGGCTGGATTTCACTATGAATCAAAAGAGTTGTTACAATATATCTCTTCCTTGATTCCATAGTGTAGAGACTTTGCTACACTTCCTCAAGGTCTCACAAAGGTAAAAACTCTCTTTTGAGTACAAGATTTCGCTCAATAGTTGAATTGACTAAGAACAAGGAGCTTTAGACTTTGGAATTTTTCTATCGGTCACACACTCGAATAACTTGAACGTCTTCTTTATATACTCCTTCATGCCATCACACCCGTTGGCATTTACCAAAGGAGTTCTTCCAATCTACCCGTTGGACATAATCAATTAGGGAGATTTCGAGTTATTTAAGGAATATGATGATAGCCCACCAATCCTGCTCGCCCATACAATCAGGATCTAGGTTTCCATAAGTAGAACCTTCCAAGTATACTTTGCCAATAACGGATCCAAAATCCCTGAATCAATCTCAATTTGAATAATGTATTCCGACATGCTGTATCCAGCCAAGAGTTCTTCTTCAGTCGATAGAATCAAAACCTTTAACGAAATACTCAGTTCTGGATAAGCCTTTTTTGATGGTCTATAAACTGTCAATGAGGATAGACTTTGAGTCTTGAGTCTGGCAATCCGGAGGTCTTCAGACTTTGATGAAAGAGTCTGCAAGTCTTCAGACTAGACTGATGGAAACGTTTTGTCAACTTCAAAACACTGAAGGAAGTTTTCTCCAACAATCTCCCTTTTTTATGGTGACAAAATTTTATTGCAGATTTGGATAATTTTGACCTGCAAAACAATGCTCAAGCAAACATGGATATCTCACAAAGATAATTGGCTTAGTAAAGATAACATTAAAATCTGCATCCACAGGAAATAAGTTAGTCCTGTAAATGAGCAACTATCTTTGCCATGAAATACCAATAGTGCTTAAAATAAACAAATGATCAAACAAACCAAATCAAAATCTAGTCACAACCAAACAGCCAAACACAAAAGTAAAGTCAATAAAAAAGTCAAGAGTTTAAATCTCAAATCTCAAATCTGCACCACATTTCTCCCCATTTTTGTCAGCATTAAAAAGGTAGAGACGAAAAGAGAATGGAATTAGGATTGCTTTGGAATACGAACAAGCTGGAAATCTCCCATTAATCGGACAATCCCTTCCAGCTTTTTCAAATCCTCCTTCAGTTGAGCTACATCTTCACCTTTGGCATTTGCTTGAACTTGAAGAGTAAGGGCATGGATTTGATCATGCAAAGAAACTGAAGAGGCTTGACCTGCATTCTGCAAGTTCTGAATTTCGCATCCCAGAGCATAAATTTGGCCTCGCATCTCCATAAGAACTTCAAGCACTCTGCGAAAATCTGCTGAATTATTAGTCTGAGTACTGGCTTCTACACAATCAGTAAGTGTATTGGTAGATGATGGGAAGTCAGCACAATCACTTAGATTTGGCGATGAAACCTCATCGCCTTCCTCAGGAAATTGAGAGGCATAAATGTCTTCTGAATCTGCAGGTGAACGAGTTACTCCTTCACTAGTAGCAGCAATTGAAGGTGTACCTCTTTTCTTAGCATCTCCCCCTATTTCATTGCCTTCAGGTAGTGAGAAGTATTCTTCATGCTTTGCTTCCTCTTGTTCACCTCTGCCCTCTTCTTCTTCTTCCGCAATCCTTTCTTCCTTTGCTT
Source organism: Eucalyptus grandis (assembly GCF_016545825.1). Taxonomy (NCBI): domain Eukaryota; kingdom Viridiplantae; phylum Streptophyta; class Magnoliopsida; order Myrtales; family Myrtaceae; genus Eucalyptus; species Eucalyptus grandis. The sequence goes on from NW_024096450.1 coordinate 76,451, forward strand.
CTTTCTCCATTGATTCTCTCTCTCCAGTCCTCTGTTCGATCTCCTCCTTGTCTTGTTCTAGTCTCACCTCTGTCTCTGGAGTAGAACGACTTAAGTTTTTCAAAGTAAGAGCAGAAATTGTAATATCATCCTCATCCTCTTCATCTTCCAAGATAAGTGCTCTTATTTTTTTGGATGGAGCAACCATGGGCTCCTTCCCTTTCCGTCTTGCAGCTGAAGAGATTGGATGAGTCTTGACAGGGGTTTTGTCCTTGAATCACTCCAAAGCCTTGTTAAGTTCCTTCAGACGCATTTTAGAGACCAGTTTCAGTCTCACCACTATTTGATTGCATGTTCGAACACAAAGAATCTGAGGAGGCTGAATGTTCAAATGTCTGAATAACTTAGTGAAAAGTGCTGAGTAAGGAAGTTGGTCTTTGTCTTTCACCATCGTTTTGTGCATGTGGAACATAATAGTGTGAGGAAGAGAGAACTTTTTGCCAGCGTTAATGGCATATATCAGCTTTGCCTCCGAGTTTGAAACATCGGTCTTTGAAGTTGATTTGGGTCTGAGGCAGTTGATCACTATCTTGTGAAGCAAAATATTTGAGGCATTTATCCTCAAATATGAAATCTTTCCTTCCGCCGTTCTATCCCGAACAAGCTCTACTGTCGCACGTCCAATAGACATATTGATTGGTTGGAATTTCCCTCTTTCAACTCCAATCACATTAGCCAATGTATCCATGTCAACTACATATTCTTGATCTCGAACACTGAAAGAGAATCTATTCACATCCAAGAAAATTATATTAGAATAGAAGTAAGCAGTGAGTTTAGCATGAGCCTCTGTCGTTTCAGAACAAAACCGTTCTAGTTGAAGAAGATTGAATTTCTCTTGTAGCTTGACATTCGGAGAATCAATAAAATCAAAGTCCACATTTCTAGGGTTAATCACACCACGCTTTAGCAACTTAGAGTATAGTTTCTTGTGTTCCTCCGAGCGAAACAAATCTGTCCTATTGCTTCGGATTTTCGCCGCAACACCCATTCTAGGTTTAAAATGAGTGTACATCCTATCATCATCATTCCCATCAGATTGACTCAGCCCTCCAACACGTGGATCGTTTGGGATATTTGAAAATGCTTCTTCTACTGACCCCGTAGGAGCAATTCCCAATCGTTCCATTGTGCGTAAAAAGTAGGTTTCATTTCGATACCCTTTGTCTTTAAAAAATTCATCAATATAGTTTAAGGGAGTACCACCTTTCTTCAAAGCACAGTAAAGCTTAAACATAAAAGCAGGCTTTAGAGTTCTTACGGGTTCTGCATCTTCGATGATTTCTTCATCTCCTCGATGTTCAATATTCTGAGGTTTAGATGGAGGAGATTGGCACTACTGAGAATGTTGTGGGCTCTGCTGTTGTCTATAAGATTCTTCTTCCTCGGTGAGGTCAAAATGCGTAGGACCCTCACACATTTGATGTGGTCCCCTGTTCGCAATCCTTGAAGACTTTCTTTGAGACGACATTCTTCACAGTCTTTGAGAGATTCCAAACTTGTTTCGCAAGAAAGGTGAAACCTTTTCGAGGATTAAACAAGAGAAGAAAAGAGAGGTTGAAGATCTGTGCTCTCTTAGGGTTTTTGTGAGTAAAATGAAGAAGAACCAACAGTATATAAGGCAGTCGAAGCGAGGCATACGGAACGTCGTAAAAGGAAAAATAAAAGTGTCTTTTCAAAAAATAACTGCCTTTTTGAAAAAATTAGATAACCGTCATTTAAAAAATAACTTCCTTTTAAAAAAGGAAAGATTGCAATAATCACATAAACTGGGGAAGATAACATCAATCAATTACAAATAGATAATCGTACCTTTTTGAGATTTTATCCGAGAGATAAATTTTTAAAATAGAAATAACTTACAGTCGTGAATCTTGATCGTTTGAGTTTGAGTGTCTTTTAGACTTTCAGCCCTGAGTCTAAATTTTCTCAGACTTTAAGATATTGAGTCTGGAACGAATAACTTCAAATTGATTTTTCTCCAAAGGCTTTGTAAATATGTCCGCCAGTTGATTCTTTGAATCAATAAATTTAATCGAAACTTCTCCATTTTGAACATGATCTCTAATGAAATGATGTCAAATCTCTATATGTTTTGCTCTTGAGTGAAGAATTAGATTCTTGGTGAGATTGATTGCGCTGGTGTTGTCACATTTGATCTCAGTGCATGAATCTTCAATTCCAAAGTCTCTTAGCTGTTGTTTTATCCATAGAATTTGTGAACAGCAACTTCCAAGAGTTACATACTCTACTTCTGCTGTAGAAAGAGCTACGGTACTTTGCTTCCTTGAAAACCAAGACACTGTCCTGTTACCAAGTAGCTGACAGGTGCCCGAGGTGCTCTTTCTATCAACTCTGCATCCTGCTAAGGTCTGCATCTGAGTATCTAAGAAGAGTGAAGTCTCATTCTTTAGAATACCAGATGCTTAAATTTGAAGTTGAGGCAATGTATTTGATAATACGTTTTGTAGCACTTAAATGAGATTCTGTGGAGTCTGATTGAAATTTGACACAAATACAAACACTAAACAGAATGTCAGGTCTAGAAGCAGTAAGATAAAGAAGTGAACCAATGATACTCCTGTAAAGCTTTTGGTCAACTTTCTTTCCTCCTTCATCTTTGTCTAGCTTCAAGGAACTTGACATTGGTATATCAGTCTTTTTGCAATTCTCCAGTCCAAACTTTTTGACAAGTTCTTTAGCATATTTTTCTTGGTGAATAAAGGTTCCCTCCTTCAGTTGTTTCACTTGAAGCCCGAGAAAGAAGGTTAGTTCACCCATCATGCTCATTTCAAATTCATCTTGCATAGACTTAGAGAATTTCTTGCACAGATTTTCATTAGAAGATCCAAAAATAATATCATCAACATAAATTTGAACAAGTAAAAAGCTTTTGCTTTCTCTTTTGATAAACAGTGTAGTATCTACTTTACCTTTAACAAAGCCATTTTGAATTAAAAAATTACTTAGTCTATCGTACCAAGCTTGAGGTGCTTGCTTTAAACCATATAGAGCATTTTTTAGTCTGAATACAGAGTCTAGTTTTCTTGGGTCTTCAAAACCGGGAGGTTGTTCCACATAGACTTCCTCTTGGATAAATCCATTTAGGAAAGCGCTTTTGACGTCCATTTGGAATAACTTGAAATTCTTATAACAAGCAAAAGCAAGTAATAATCTAATTGCTTCTAACCTTGCTACTGGCGCGTAAGTTTCATCATAGTCTATCCATTCTTCTTGCTATATCATTTGGCCACGAGTCTTGCTTTATTTCTTATGATTTTTCCTTTCTCGTTCATCTTGTTCCTGAAAACCCATTTAACTCCAATGATGGATTTACCTTTCGGTTTAGGAGTCAGTTCCCAGACATCATTGATACTGAATTGCCTGAGTTCTTCTTGCATAGCTTCAATCCAGCTTTCATCAGTTAAAGCTTCTTCTATGCTTTTGGGTTATATTTTAGAAATAAGAGCCACATCACTAGACTCTTCATGCCTTTTAGATCTTGTGCGAATTCCTTCATTAATATCACCAATAATGAGATCTTTGGGATGACTGGACTTATGCTTCCAGTTGTTGGTTGATTTTTCAGACTATTGATCATTTCCTTCATTTGAATCTTCGATGATCATTTGTTGCTGGTCTTCTAAAGTCTGAGCTGCTTCTGGAGATTTAGACTTTGTAGAGTCCGAGCAGAGTTGATTCTTCGGAGTTGAGTCCGAATCGATTGATTTTGCATAAAGTCTTGAAATGTGACATTCATCGATTCCTCCACAGATTGAGTCTTTTTGTTGTATCTTTGTGTAAGTTTTGCTTGTGATTGAATATTCAAGGAAAATACCTTCATCTGAGTTTTCTTCAAACTTACCAACTCGATCATTTGCATTTTTCAATATAAAACATTTGCATCCAAACACATGAAAATACGAAACAATTGGCTTCTTTCCTTTGAATAACTTATAGGGAGTTTTCTCCGAATAGACCTTAAGAAGACTTTATTAATAATATAGCACGCTGTAGAAACTGCTTTAACCTAAAAATGAGAAGAGATGTTACTTTCAATTAAAAGAGTTCTAGCCATTTCCTGCAGCGATCTATTCTTTCTTTCCACAACTCCATTTTGCTCGGAGTATATGGTGAAGAGAACATATCTTTGAAAGCCGATTCATCACGGAATTTAGCAAAGTCTTGATTTTCAAATTCACCTCCATGGTCTGTCCCTATACTTGAAATAACATACCCTTTCTCATTTTGGACTTTCTTAGCAAATTTTATAAAATAAGAAAATGTTTCAGACTTGCTAGAAAATATACCTAAGTGAATCGTGAATAATCATCCACAATTACTAGGCAGTATTTCTTACCTCCGATGCTCTGAGTTCTGATTAGTCCAAAGAGATCCATATGTAAGAACTACAGTACACGATTAGTGGATACTTGATTTATTGGTTTGAATGAATCTCTTACCTGTTTTCCCAACACACATGGTGTGCATAGATAAGACTTTTGGTATGTCAGTTTGGGTAGTCCACGAACAATCTTCTTTGTTAAGATTTTGGCTATTTGCTTCATATTGATGTGCCCAAGTTTTTTGTGCCATAAGTTTGCTTCCTCTTGAATTGAGATTAGACATTGGGTTTCATCTGGTTTGATATCCAAGAGATACATATTCCCATGTCTTCGCCCCGTGAAAGATTGAGAGGAGTCTTTACTGGTTCCTGAACATATTCCTTCTTGAAAGTTGATTTTGAAACCAGTGTCGCACAACTTTACATTACTGATCGCGAGGCTTCCAATCTTTACAGTTCTGTATCCCACAATTCTTCCTTTGCTATTTCCTCCAAAAGAAACTTTTCCACCATTAACTTGCACAAGTTTTATGAAACAATTTAAGTCTCCTGTTATATGTCTTGAGCATCCACTATCCAAGTACCATTTAACCTTTTTCTTGATAGTGACTTGCATTTAGAAAAGAAACTCAAGCTTTCTTTGGTACCTATATTTTCTTGGGTCCATTGGTGTTAGTGTAGTATACGGTCTTTGCCCATACCTTCTTAATAGGTTTCCAAACCATAGGACATTTTTTTCTCAAAATGATATGAGCTATTGCACTTAGAACATTTAAGAGCACTTTCATGCCTACTGAGTTTTATAAAATCTTTTAGAAATGATTTTTGTAAGAATCTTTTGTAGGTCTTTGCTTAATTCTTTCATTTACTTTAGGAAAATCAATTAGTGGAATGGTTTCAAAGCAGTCATTCCCAAACCTGATTTGTTGAAGTAAAGTATTTGTGCTGAAAGAATTTTTTCAAATTTCTCAGATCCTATAGAAAATCTTTTAGAAATACTTGAGATATCATTTTTCAAGAATGCATTTTCTTTTGAAAGATTGTCTGTATTTTCTTTCAAAGTAGTAATACTTTTGTCTAAACTTTCGACCTTCTCTTTCCAAACAATTTCCTATTGTTTTAGTGCAGAATTTTCCTTTTAAGTTAGGAAATCCTTTTAAGAGAGGTTTTAAGACTAAGACACAATTCATCAATGTATCTAGAGACTTTAGTAGGAATTTTTAAATTACTTACCTCGATTTCACTGTTTGAGTCCAAGTCTGTTTCATAGTCTGAATCTGAGTCTGATTGTGCCATGAGACAAATATTGGCATAATCATTATCACTTTCCTCACATTCGGTATCACTCCAAGTTTCTGCTTTAATCGCCTTTTGATATTTCTCAGCTTTTCCTTTATTTCTCTTCAGCAGGGGACAATTGGGTCCGATGTGTCCATTTTTCTTACATTCAAAGCAGACTACAGCTTTATTGGATTCATCATCCTCAACTGATTTATTTTGTAGCATTTGAGAACTTTGTTTCTTTGGATTGAATCTTCTCCCCTTTCGTTCAGTTTTCGAACCTTCTTATCATGAGAGCAAGCTCTTCATCATCCATATCGTCTTGAAACGTGACATCGAGAATCATCATTAGATTTTAATGCAATGGATTTCTTACCTTTAGGATCTTCATCTTCATTGATTTGCTCCACTTCATAAGACTAAAGAGTGCCAACTAATTTGTCAACAGATAGTGGCATGATTCTTTGTGTCTCCCTTATTGAGGTCTTTATGTGATTCCAATCTTTGGATAGTCCACGCAGTAACTTGTTAACCTTCATGGGTCCAGAAATTGGTTGACCTTGATATTCAAGACCATTCACGATTTCTATAAAATGACTAAACATGTCAGTGATAGATTCTCCTGGTTTCATATTGAATGCTTCATATTGATTGAGCAGAATGTTGATTTTGGTTTCTTTCACTCGATCAGTTCCTTCATAGGTGATGTGTAATGTATCCCAGACTTCTTTAGCTGTTTCATAAGAAGATATTCTGTTATATTAAGTAGGAGATAATGCACAATATAAAGAATAAATTGCTTTTGCATCAAGAGCTTGTCTCTTGGTTATCTCTTCTTGAGTCATTTCACTGAATTCAACAGTTTCTTTTCCTCTTTCTAAGACTGTTGCAGCTTTAGGAATGATTCCTTTGTCTACCACGTCCTATTCTAGAGGATTATTCGATTTTAGGAATGCCTTCATCTTGTTTTTCCATAAGTTTTATTCCTTTCCATCAAAATAAGGCGGTCTGGTATTGCTTTGCCTTTCAATCAGACTTGGAGCCAACATACTAGCCATGGATTTTTAACTCTGAAGTAAAACACTTCAACTTAAGTGAGTACACATGCTCTGATACCAATTGTGAAAGCTAGTACGAGCACCTAGAGGGGGTGAATAGGTGCGAAAACAAATTTTCCAAAGTGAAGTGAGTGAAAATACTTTTAAAACAACTCTGATCAGCAATGATTATGAAAAGGAAATTAGACTCTAATAATCAAATAGAATTACGATCAAAGTAAAAGAGCTTAGAGAAGAGAATAAGAACACAAGGTCTATAGTGGTTCGACTTAATCCAAGCCTACGTCCACTCTTCCGCACTGACAGCCCACTGGCTGGATTTCACTATGAATCAAAAGAGTTGTTACAGTATATCTCTTCCTTGATTCCATAGTGTAGAGACTCTGCTACACTTCCTCAAGGTCTCACAAAGGTAAAAACTCTCTTTTGAGTACAAGATTTCGCTCAATAGTTGAATTGACTAAGAACAAGGAGCTTTAGACTTTGGAATTTTTCTATCGCGCACACACTCGAATAACTTGAACGTCTTCTTTATATACTCCTTCATGCCATCACACCCGTTGTCATTTACCAAAGGAGTTCTTCCAATCTACCCGTTGGACAGAATCAATTAAGGAGATTTCGAGTTATTTAAGGAATATGACGATAGCCCACCAATCCCGCTCGCCCATACAATCAGGATCTTGGTTGCCATAAGTAGAATTTTCCAAGTATACTTTGCCAATCAACGGATCTAAAATCCCTGAATCAATCTCAATTTGAATAATGGATTCCGATATGTTGTATCTAGCTAAGAGATCTTCTTCAGTCGATAGAATTAAATCCTTAATGAAGTACTCAGTTATGGATAAGCTTTCTTCGACGGTCTATAAATTGTCAATGAGGATAGACTTTGAGTCTTGAGTGCTGCAGTCCGGAGGTCTTCAAACTTTGATGAAAGAGTCTGCAAGTCTTCAGACTAGACTGATGGAAACGTTTTGTCAACTTCAAAACACTTAAGGAAGTTTTCTCTAACATCATGTTCAAGTCCTTTTGAGAGAACAGATACTTGAGACTCTGATGGTTCATGAAGATCTGAAACTTTTCCCCACACAAGTAATGTCTCCAAATCTTCAAGGCAAAGATAATTGCTGTGAGCTCAAAGTCATGCGTCGGATAATTCTGTTCATGAGTCCTTAGCTGACGGGAGGTGTAAGAAACAACCCTACCATGTTGCATTAGTACGCAATTCAGTCTTCTGAATGACGCATTACAGTAGATCTCGAATCCTCCAGGGCCAGATGAAATAGTCAGTATTGGTGTAGTAGTTAGCTTTTCCTTAAACTCTTGAAAACTATTCTCACATTTGCCTATCCAAATGATTTTTTCTTCTTTCTTCAGAAGTTTCATCAATGGCGACGCTAATGATGAGAACCCTTCCATAAACCGTTTGTATTAGCTTGCCAAACCCAGAAAACTTCTGATCTCTGTCACTGTAGTCAGTCTTGGCCAATTGATTACGGCTTCAATCTTGCTCGGGTCCATTGAAATTCCTTCGCCTAAAATCACATGCCCTAAGAAAGCAACATGAGTTAACCAAAACTTGCATTTGTTGAACTTGGCATACAACTGATGAGCTCTTAGCGTCTACAGAACTAATCTCAGATGACTCTCATGTTCTTCTCATCGCTACTCGAATACACTAGAATATCATCGATGAACAGGATCACAAATTGATCCAGGTATTCCTTGAATACTCTGTTCATCGAATCCATGAAGGTAGTTGGAGCATTCATCAGCCCGAATGGCATCACTGTGAACTCATAATGACCATACCAAGTATGAAATGTTGACTTAGGAATGTCCTCCTTCCTAATTCTCAACTGATGATATCCTGTTCTTAGGTCGATTTTGGAGAATATCGACGCTCCTTGCAATTGATCAAACAAATCGTCGATCCTCGATAGTGGATACTTATTCTTAATCGTTATTTGATAGAGTTGTCGATAATCAATGCACAAACGCAATGACCCATCTTTCTTCTTTACAAATAGAACTTGTGCTCCCCAAGGTGATGCACTGGGATGAATA
>NW_024096451.1:0-42050 GCF_016545825.1 Eucalyptus grandis
TGAACTCAAGTTAGACATTGGGTATGTCGAACTATCATCTATACGGTATTGAAGGTGTAGACATACGCTCAATGGGAAATGAGTTAATACCGTAATACGTATTTCATACTACTTATGCATGAGATAACCAATAAGAGTGGCAAAAGTTTGATCTCAACTTTTATGCCGTGTGAGACTCTTGAGGAAAAGAGTTCCTCAATTTGAGTGCCCTCATGACTCTTACTTATTCTCAAGATTTTTATTTAATGTTTGCTATCTTAGGATGTTGTCAATGGTCATGAGTTGATTCGATCTAATGGGACATTTCTAGAAAAGCAAACTAAACTGAGATTGAGAGTTTGAAGGAAATAAGAAGATCGAATTTGGAGAACCACATTGTAGTTTTTGTATTCACTGGTCGATCAATTATGACTGTCTTTGGGATAATCATAATTGTGAATGAAATATATATATATATATATATATATATATATATATATATATTATTGTTTAAAATAGATCAAGAGAGATATATATGTGATCGATCGATCTAGGGTACTGCATACTAAATCTACTCAGAATTTGATGCCCATTATGAGCTGCTATATATTCCTAACAGATATATGGCAACAAGCTCTCAAAGTATGCTGGTCGCATGGATTATTCACCGGTATGAATGTTGAAAAAATGTAAAGAGGATCCTGTTCGGCTCATCATGTGCGAGTGGGAGATGATGGTTTTATTAATTATTGTGATGGGCCTAAGTTGGCCCGTCCCCCCATGTTGAGCCTAAAAGCCTGACCCACAAGATTAGTGCCCATGGATGGAGGGATATGTTGAAGAGTTGTAACTTTTGGGGGACGTCTTTTGCCGAAGGAACAGACCCTTTGGAGAGGACGTATTTAAGGGGGAAAAGAGAGGGAGGAACGCACCTTTTGGATTTACGTACGTTCCTCCTCCCTCTCTCCCTTGAAACACTAAAAAAAAAAACAGTAAGAAAAAGGAGGCAACACTCTCTTCCCTTCAAGGAAAATTCACGTCATCGGATAGAACTTGATCAGTTCCTCTTCCTCATATCGGCGTCGGTGTTTAATTTGTGGCTAACAAGGTATGTTCGATTCTGTGATGTGCTTTAGGATCGGTGATACATGTGATTTTCCCGGGCTCGTCTTCCGTACTTGTTTTAGGGGTTTGATTTAGTGTGGAATTTGGTTTTTGGGAATCCAATATTCCCTTCAGCCATGAACAAGAAAAGGCGAATCAGAGTGACAGGCGACTTCACCACATCAATGAGAGACCCTGTATCACATCCTTAGTGTCCGTATGATTTTCATTCACTTCCTCATTGAATGCGAGAATGACTCCGCTGGGGAGGTGTTTCTTGTTGGCTTTGGCAATAGCCCGCATAATCTTCATGGCCTCGTCAAGCTTCTCCCCGACGAGATACCACTGTGGGGACCTTGAGATGAAGGGGAGGACCCCCGCAAGGATGAACATGCAGGGAATGGAGGAAGCAATGTAGGGGGTCCGCCACGAGCGAAACACAAAAGCTGTCGCGGAGAGGAACGATGCCGCACGAGAAGTAGGAAGTGGACATCCTCTCCGCCTGGCGCTTCTTTGGGCCAGTAGGCTCGTTGTGTAGTACGAAAGCGCATAGGCCAACACCCCCTCCAAAAAAAAGAAAAAAGAAAAAAAGAAGCTAAATCCGGTAATGAAGCAGAGGAGGCAATAGGTCCAGTAATCCGGAGAGAGGGCAGTCAAGAAACTGAAGACGGCGTTCAAGATACAAGCCACCGTGAGGGAGCCTTTTCTTCCCAAGGACGAGTCCGAGAGATTGCCCATCGTTCCTGCTCCTGCAACATACGGCATAACAAGTCATCGGACTATGAATTCAATTCCTTAGAAATTATAGTGTCTCGATAAGCAGATACGTAACAAGTTAATGCATATATGATTCTAATTGCTTGTGTTCACAAAGCATTCTCCTCTAGTTTCTTGCATGAGGGGGACAACTAATTAGACGAATCTAATTTGAACTATGTGTTCACCATTTGGCTTCCCTTTACCGTTTGACACTCGAGTCGGGATAAGATCATTGTTCTTAGGAAAAGGATGTAAAGAAAGGGACTGATTGAGTTCAATGCTTTTCCATCAACTAGCTGAGCATGGATTTACACTGCATCTGTGAGACCGAATTTAGCTTAACCACAGCCAGTCATGCATCCGGCAAAGTACACCCTCATTTTGTTTGTGCTCAGTTGACCTGCAACGATTGCGACTCGTGTCTCCAGTCTGAAGCATTTCATGCTTGAAGCGCTGGAGATGGTCGTCGGACTAAGGTCACCGGTCTTGACGGTGACATTTTTGTACGCAAACTCTAACTCCACTTCATGTGTAAATATACGAATGCAAAGTTAGTCAATGCACTCTCCCTGACCCCCACACACACTTACATCTGTGATAAGTATCGAATTCAATCAATAGTCGCGTTTTATCAATAGCTGTCCAAATGTGTTAGACTCCAAAGACGGGATGTCCTTGGACATTGCAATCACAATGTCAAAGAAGAAAGTTAAAAAGAGTAGTCCGCAACAAGATGTCTATCTCCTCCCTAGAAACCGGCTCCGACTTAAAAAGATTTATTCTAATTGAAAAAGAAAAACAAAAAGAAACTCCACAAAACAAACAAATTCATCTCTAATAACTCTTTCCTCAGAGGCGTAACAAAAAAAATTCATGTTGCTTCTTAGAATTGTATATTGATTCGAAATTTGAGGCAATATATTTGTGATTTGAAAAAATTATATCCATAGCGATTTATTTTATTTTAATTTTTGGATTGAGATGTTACTTTGATTTTGCTTCTATGAACTCCTAACGCTATGCCCCTCTTTCAGTTGCCTTTGCAGCCTCGAATGCTTTTGGGTACACCCCTTTTTCCTGATGTCTCTAGAGCGGGTCTCCATCCTGGCCTGTCTCCCTTGCGCTGCGAGATGCTGCTGTTGTTGAAGATGCGTCCTGCTCTCCCTTCGCAAGGCTGTTCTGTTTTTTCGGTTGCTGCCGGGTTATTCCCCTCCCCCTGCTCCTCGTCTTGGCAGGCTGTGGTTCCCTGGCTCTTGGCTTTTGCCCGTTCTTTTCTTTTGACCGTCGTGTTTGGCTGTTTGCTTCATTTGTCTTTTTTTGCTGTGCAGCCCCTCCGCCTCCCGTTCACTCAGTCTGACGCCTGTGTCTAATTGAGTGCATGTTTGGAGTCGGTTGTTTGCTGTGCCTTTGTGTAACTCTTTGGTTCAAAAGTTATATTATTCTTACTTCTTACCAAAAAAAAAAACTCTATCTTTTTTTTACTTAATTTTACCATAAAAAAAAAACTCTATCATCTTTTTTGGTAGCAGAACTCTATAATTTATATATATACTTTTGGCCATTTGCACTTTTCTCGAGTAATGTTCATCTGCTCTCTCTAGCTGGAGCCGCGCAACTACTATTCATCTGGTTCGGATTTTCGCTAATTCCAGGCGATCCGGCCATCCGTTGGCGCTGTTTTTTGGAGGCCGGATACATCCTGACCTGATCTACCTCTTCATCAAAGAGATTTATCTAATACGCCCTCCTTTTGCGCCAATGCTCAATCTTTATTAGGGTTTTGTGGGTCTTTCCATGGATATACCTACAAAAGACATGGCCTCTGCGTCTGCTGTGACTAAAGGCTAGAAGGGCAAGGCCCAACTGGTTGATGATGGCCGACATAGTAGAAGTTGTAGTAGGCCTTCATCCTTTCCCTCCCGGGCCCTTTTGGCTGATATAGAAGAAGGCCAGTTGGGCTCGCCCAAGGCCAATCAAACTGCGGAAGGTAGACACAGTAGAAGCCGACGTAGGCTTTCCAGTAGTCGTCCCCAGCCCCAAAGTCAGAAAATAAGGGCTTCAAAACCCCCTCCTACCCACTCTTGGGTCAATGTTGCAAAGTCGGCCACAAAAGGATATGATCTAATCTTTGTGCCTCCAACCATCATTGACAACAAGCCTGTTGTGAAGCTAAATGATGAAGTTCTAGAAGCCACCGACCCAAAATGGCATGAATGCTTGGTTGGCTACTATGTTTGGAAGCGTCTTCCCTTCAAACTCACTGAAGCAGCCCTTAAGCATGCCTGGGGATCTCAGCTTGTTGATGTATTGGCAAACGCAGAAGGTTTCTATTTCTTCCACATCCCTGACCGTGAGTTTCGAAGGAGAATTCTTGATAGAGGGCCACTTACGATAGCCAAGGTTCCCCTTATTCTCCAGCAGTGACATCCTTTGCTAGAGCTAAAGAAGGATCATCATTCTTTAGTCCCGGTCTGGGTAAGATTGAAAAACATCCCATACGCCCTCTAGTCCGCTCTAGGGATCAATGCTGTGGCAAGTGCGGTTGGTAAACCGCTGTATGTTGATCTCCAAGCGGAGAAAATGAAGATGATATCTTATGCTAGAGTATGCATGGAGATCTCGGCCAAACAATCTCGAAGGGACTCTGTGGATGTTATTTTAAAGGGGGAAACTCACTGTATGAAGGCCAGTCTCCTGTCCAAGTTGTGGCACTTTTGGCCACAAATGTGCGGCTTAATCTACTCCGATTAGTCAAGTAGAGACCCCTTAGCAAGGCCCAGCCAGTGCTGTCCCTATAGCCCAAAGCCTTGCTATTGCCTTGGTTCTAGAAGCGACCTTGTCTCATGGTAATCCTAAGGTACGATGGAAGCAAGTTGGCTCTAAAAATAAGAAGCAACCCATGTTGCCTAAGGAGGCAGATCCTGCTTAACCTGTAAGACCAAGTGATGTAGCTAAGTCCCAAGCTTTGAAGTTGAATGAGTCCACACAGGTGACTCTAAAGCTTTCTCTTGCATCTGGGATGGTCCAAAAGGAAAAACCAGTGCCTCAAAAGCTTAGTGAAGCTCTCGTTCCTTCCTCCTCTGATTTCAAAGCCAGTCACGCGGGAACCTCATTCTTACCTCAGTCGTCTAGCTCGGAGGAAGAGCTGGAAGATGCTACTAGCCCTATTAGTAGCTTAGATGAGGAAGATCATGACTCGGATTGTCCCTTAGCTGTACAGAATCCAGAGCCTTAGGAAGCTATCCCTGCTATTCCAAAGCTTGTATCCTAGCAGGAAAAGACTCCGCAGGCCATTGCCCAGCTTCTTCCCTTGCTGCTCTTCCTAAGCCGATGTCCAGCCGGCGGCGTGTGGGCAAGAGGCGGTAACTCCCCCGCTTTACTATATATTTTATCTATACACATAGGCATTTGAAATATTAGGGGTTTGTTGATCCCATTAGACAAGCTAAAGTAAGAAACTTAGTCTCCTCCTCTAGTCTTTGTTGTGTTGGATTATTGGAAACCAAAGTCCCTGCTTCTCTCTTCCTGTCCATCTCATTAGGTCTGCTGACATGATGGAATTGGAGCTCTAATTATGATTACTCACCTAGAGGGAGAATATGGGTATGATGGAATCCAGTTCATGTGAGTTTTGCTGTTTCTTCGTCTAATGCTCAAGCGATTCATGGCAGGATTAATTTTTTAAGCATAGGGTCAGAATTTTGGCTATCGGTTATCTATGCAAAGCATACTTTTATTCTTCGTTGGCCTTTTTGGGCGGAGCTTATTTCTACAAGTGCCAGCCTACAGGATTCTCTTTGGCTAGTGGCGGGGGACTTCAATGCTATCCGAGACCCTTCTGATCGGGTAGGTAGCTCGGATACGTGGCTCCCTTCTTTCGATGAATTTGGGCAATGCCTAGCCCAGGCTGAACTAGAAGACTTGAGGTATGTTGGGTTTCATTTCACTTGGGCTTCTTTGTCGGGTGCTAATCGGAAGCTGCAAAAAATTGATAGGGTGCTCATTAATTCTAAATTGTGCCATAATTTCTCTTACTCGGAAGCCTCTTTCCTTGCCCCGAGTATCTCTGGCCATTCTCTTATGGTTGTTAGAGTTATGGTCCTACTATCCCATAGAAAACCTTTCAAGTTTTTTAACTTCTTGATGAAGCACCCGACTTTTCATGATACTATTGCATAGGTATGGGATGAACCGGTGGTGGGAACCCCCATGTTCAGGCTTTGCTGCAAGCTAAAAACTTTAAAAGGACGCCTCAAGTAGCTTAATAGAGATTCCTTCCCTGATATATCGGCTAGAATAGCAAATGCAAGGCACACCTTGCGAGCCACCCAAGACGCCCTCCAACAGGATCCAAACAACCTCTCGCTGGCAGAACTAGAAAAGATCCACCTCCAGTCCTTCTCGGATCTTCGGCTTCAAGAGGAATCTTTCTATAGACAGAAATCTAGGATCCGCTGGATCAAAGAAGGAGATCAAAATACCAAGTTCTTCTACCACTCTATAAATAGAAGACAACTAAGGAATAGAATTATCTTGGTGTTGGACAATTCTAGAAATCTAGTGGCGGATCTTGATATGGTGTGGCATTTATTTGTTACCCATTTTCAGGACCTCTTGGCTCCTCAAGACCTTATGTCTCAGCCAACATTGCAAGAGATTTGGACGATATTACAACATTCCCTAAATGAGAAACAGGTACAATCCCTCTCTTATCATGTGTCTGATATGGAAATTCGTGATACCCTTTTCTTTTTAGCTATTGGCAAGGCTCCTGGTCCAGATGGTTTCAACGTTTAATTCTTTAAACACAACTAGAAATAGTAGGACCATTGGTTATAGAAGCAATCAAGGACTTTTTTGTCTCCGAAAATCTTTTGCGCGAGATAAATAACACTATCATAGCCCTTGTGCCCAAGATTCCTAATGTGTCTTTAATCTCGAACTATAGACCAATTGCTTGTTGTAATACAATTTACAAGTGTATCACCAAGCTTATAGCAAATAGAGTGTCGGCTATCCTCCCGGACATCATCAGTACTCCTCAGAATGCATTTGTCAAAGGCCAGCAAATCGGTGATAATATCTTGTCGGGCGCAAAAGAGCTCTTTAGTGGCTTCCACATTGATCCTTACTTGCCAAAATGTGCCATCAAGGTTGATTTTCAGAAAGCCTATGATACTATTGATTGGGACTTCTTGGAACTAACCCTCCTTACTTTTGGATTCCCAACCAATTGGTCGAGCTTATTATGACTTGTGTCCGTACTCCGAAGTTCTCTATTTCCATTATTGGGAAGCTGCATGGATTCTTTCCCAGTGGTCTTGGTCTATGCCAAGGGGACCCTTTGTCTCCATATCTTTTTGATTTGGCTATGGAGGTATTCTTGGGGATTTTATTTCTTCAATCTAAATGACCAAGATTCAAGTATTTTTGGGGATGCAAATCTACTAGCCTATCCCACCTATTTTTCGCGGATGATGTCTTCTTATTTAGTGAAAGGAATTTGCCCTCCGTATTACTTCTTAAAGATGGCATTCAAATATTCTCCTCTTGGAGTGGGTTGAGACCCAACATGAACAGAAGTGAAGTCTTCCTGGTGGGAGAAACGAACACTTCTCGAACCCAAATTATTCAGGCTCTCGATTTCAAGGTAGGTTCATTACCGGTCCACTACCTTGAAGTCCCCATTATTTCATTACCGGCTTGGCAAGGCAGATTGCAATGCTCTATTCAACCTTATAACAGCGAGAGTTCAATCTTGGACACAGCACTTTTTAACGTTCGTAGGTCGCCTTCAACTTATCAGGTCGGTCCTTCACTCTATACAAGTTTATTGGTCCGGTATTTTTATGCTTCCTAGAATTGTACTAGACCGCATTGAACAAATATTTTGCCAATTCCTCTGGAAAGGCCCGGATCTTGGGAGTGGGGGTGCAAAAGTGGCATGGGAGGATGTCTGCTTACCCAAAAAAGAATGAGGACTTGGGATCCGCAAACTTCAGGATTGCAATATAGCCACAATGCTTAAACACGTATGGATTCTTTTCACGGATAAAGAATCCCTTTGATGCAAGTGGATACATGTTATTTACTTGAAAAAGAAGAATTTTGGGTTGTTGAAAAGCCAACATTTTGTTCCTAGGCTTGGAAGAAAATTCTTAATCTTAGGAGGGACTTCCAGAAGTTCTTTAAATGGTGGGTGGTGATGGTCGATCGATGTCCTTTTGGTTTGATCATTGGCACCCTCGAGGATCCCTGAACAATTTCTTCACGGATGCAGACATCTATCGTTCGGGTTTATCGAGGTAGGCTACGATTGCGGACCTCTTTTCCTTGCAATACCAAGCCACAAAGGTCATCCTAGATTCGTGGACCCATACTCTCCTCGTACTCACAGCACCCAGATCGATTTTGTTGGCTGGACACTCCTCAGGGTCCTTCTCGGTTGCTTCTGCATGGGAAGCCATTCGTCCAAAGAAAAGCGCGGTCCCATGGTCCTCCTTCGTCTGGAACAAAACTATCTCCCCTAGGAACCGGTTCCATCTCTGGCCCATCACCAGAAACCAGTTACCTACTCAGGTTCTCTTACCCTCCTATGGTAGGATTGCTGGCAGTGCTTGTGCTTTTTCTAATTTAAGGCCAGATTCTATTGATCATTTGTTTTTTGGTTGCCATATTACCGCTAGTCTTGCCAATTATCACGGTCGAGCAGTCGATTTCTGATCAAATTCTCAAACCTGTCACGTTTATATCCCTTAACGGCTTCACCTGATAGTTTAGTTATCTAGTGAGTAATCAACTCAGAGAAAAAAGACCATAGGTGCATCGACGAAAAGCTCATTTTATAAAATCGAGACAGGATCGAAATTCAGGATGTCACAACTCTTTCCTTTTTATAAAAATTTCATCCTCAAAATTTAAACCATTACAATTCTTCATCAAAAAGGTGGGGGTATTGTCGTCTCATCGATTCCTCGCTTTCCCACATAACTCATTTTGTCTGTGGTGTTGCCAGATCACTTTGACCAAAAAGATCGTCTTGTTGCGTAACACTTGCTCCTTTCGATTAATGATCTGGACTGGTCTCTCCACGTACGACACTCTCTCATCCACATCTAATTCTTCAAAGTTAAGTACGTGGGTCGGGTCAAGCTCGTACTTTCTCAACATCGACATGTGGAAGACATCATGCACCTGAGCAAGTTTTGGCAGCAACACAAGATGATATGCCAAAGTCCCTATTCGCTCCAAGATCTCAAAGGGACCGACGTACCTTGGACTTAGCTTCCCTTTTTTGCTGAAGCACGAAGTACCCCTCATTGGTGACACTTTAAGGAATATGTGTTCACCAACTTGGAATTCCAATGGTCTTCACCGCTTATCAGCATAACTTTTCTGGCGACTCTGAGCGTTCTTGAGTCTTTCTCGAACAACTTTGATGGCGTCCACTGATTACTAAACCAACTCTGGACCGGTGATTTTATGCTTTCCAACTTCATCCCAACAAACTGGAGTTCTGCACGCTCTGCCATACAACGCTTCGAAAGGTGCCATCTGAATGCTCTGCTGACAACTATTATTATAGGCGAACTCAATTAGATGAAGCTGTTCCTCCTAGCTTCCTTTGAAGTCTAACACGTAAGCTCGCAGCATTTCCTTGAGGGTTTGAATCGTCCTCTCAGACTGGTCATCTATTTGAGGATGATAGGCCGTACTATACTGCAGCTTCATTCCCAAGGTAGTCTGTAAGTTTTTCTAGAAAGTTGTTGTGAATTTCGGATCTCAATCAGAGGTAATCATCACTAGAACTCCATGCAGACGAACTACCTGATGCACGTACAACTTAGCATATCTGTCCAATGCAAAATCCTTTCGTACGTCGATGAAGTGAGCAGACTTCGTCAATCTGTCGACTACAGCCCATATGGAATCATTACCTTACTAACTCCTTGGTAATCCTATCACAAAATCCATTATGATATGTTCCCATTTCCACTCGGGAATCTCAAGAGGTTGCAAAAGTCCTCCCGACTTGCAATGTTGTGCTTTCACTTGCTGATACGTCAAACACTTGGCGACATGTCTGGCGATGTTTGCCTTCATACCGATCCACCAATAGTGTTGATGTAGATTATGATACATCTTTGTATTGCCAAAATGAATGCCGTAACTGCTACGATGAGCTTTTGACAAGATCTCCTCCTTAAGCTCTGCATTGTCAAGTACACACAAATGTCCATGAAATTTTAGTGTTCCGTTCTCAGAAATTTGAAAGTCAAGTTTCCTCTTTTCTGTATCCTCACGTAGAATCTTTTGGATCTCAGGATCTGTCATATGCAATGTCTTAATCCTTATTTGCACTTCCGGTTCAATTCTGAGGGTGGCCATAAGACTTGAAAGGTGGCCTACTTCAAATTTGAAAACTGAATCTCGAGCTCCTTCGAGTAAGATTCATTCCCGAACCATCATCTATGCAGTTGATGATTCCCGACTCAATGCATCTGTGACCTTCAGTTCCTCCAACTTTGACAACGTCATATGATAAGGAGCCTTAGAAATTGGCTCCGTTCCAGGGGCTAACTCAATTACAAACTCGATCTCTCTTTCTAGGGCAAACCATGTAATTCCTCAAGAAACACGTCAGAAAATTCTTGTACCACGGTGATGCTCCCATCTTCAGCTCCTCAACTGTCGTATCTACTACAGTTGCCAAGTACCCTTGGCAACCCACCTCTAACAAATGAGTTGCCTCAAGCAACGAGATTAAGGTAATCGAGAGTCATCCTCGATTCCTAATGTGGCACCTCAAAACAGCCCCCAATTCGTTAGGGTTGCCACAGTCATTTTCTCTTGGAGCATACTACTCTGAGACCAAAGAAACTTTAACATAACTTATAATACCTAGGGGTTTTCATTTGTTTTCTTTACCGGTCCCTACGCAAATAATATGGCGGAAGCATAATTCGACTACCCTTCATCAAAATATAAAGTGATGCACACCATATGAAAACTTTCATAAATTAGGCCGAACACTTTTATTTATATAAGGGATGGACTATGATAGTTGGTACAACAAAACGCCGAGGTCTTTTTGTGCCTGGCGATTACCCAAAAGAAAACCAACTTCTATCCTTGGATATCATCTGCATCCGTCCATCACCCATGTGTCGGCGTCCCAAAAAGATGCATCTCCTGCTACCCTCGACTCTAGTTCATATCCAGTCAGGTCCGTTGGCCGGTGGTGGTGGCAACACCCTCAGAAAGTGGCCATCCATATGGACGAGAACTGATATGAACTCTTGGTGAATAGGCCCGGCAGAGTGGCCTACCTCAAAAGTCAGCAAAATCCTCACACGCTCAAATACCAACCCATGCACCCCAGGATGACGGTGCTCTGACCACTCCCACTGTAGGTCAATCAGGAGCCCATAAAACATACCAGGAGTCGCAGGCAGTAACGGCATTTTTCTTTTAATCTGAAATGTTAGTCCCCAAGAGGGGTGAGTACAGCCACTCGGCAATAAAAGATCCATTAAACTATATTATGTAGAAACTCTAACTATCCAGATGCATGCAAAACACATGTCATTTATATATATACGCGTGCCATCAAGGGTTTATTTACCTGCACCACATTCATAAAAGCAATTCAATGCCATAACGAAGGCATTTTCAATATCGGATGAAACCAACTCAATTTCATAGACAAATTCTTATGTCATGCCACATGCACACACATGCACACACATGCACTCCTTTAATGTACGGGATTTTAGCATTCAAAGAAAGGTTTCATTCCTTGGGGACCAGTGTTTGCATCCCTCCGAGCTTTCGCACCCAACCTGGCATCGCGAGACCCTCCGGCACAAACCTCCGAGCATCCGGGCGTGTTCCGTCACACCCCGGGCATCTCGCACCCCACCCGGCATCACGAGGTATATCCAGGCTCGCCATGAAAATGGTTGCCCCTTCCCTCCGGATTTACGTACAATCCCTACAACCGGGCATCCCGAAACTCCCGGGGACCCTCCGGCACAAACCTCCGAGCATCCAACGGCGTCGACTCACTCGACCCTTGGGCATCCTGACACTCCCGGGGCATCGTCAGCTCACACCTCCGATGGTAACATCCACATCATAATATATATCTCATTACAAAAGTACATTTTGATGCAATGACGTCAAGGGTTCCATGGATCTATAAGACTTTATCAAATTTTTGATGTCATGTGATATGCTGAATGTCACCGCATCCATCAAGTAAATAACAACTCAAGATACAACGACTCTTAGGACAAAATGAACAATTTCGGAGTAAAACAGTGTAAAGGCCAGAATGCACGCTTTCAGTAGAGATTTCGGAATAACCAGAAAATGACCATGAAAAATTCTGAAATTTTAACACATTATAATTGAGATCTAGAGGAAAAAGTTTCATTAAGGAAACTAAGTCAGATTCGTTATGTATAATGAGTAGTAGTTCACACAACTCAGTTCAGGTTTCTTTTATCACAGAATGAAATTCGACAGAAAGCATTGCATATTAAAAGAGGTTTATGCCATCGTATTGATTCTGAGAAGTTCTGATAAAAATATATACTCTAGCTCATGGAATTCCTCACAACTTCCATGAAGAAATCGGGATCAAATTCATATTAGAACTCTCCATAAAAATTTTACAAAGTTGCAGAGTTACACATGAAATTGTACTGGGTTAAGCGAATTCCATAAAATCCCACTCCCACCGCGACTATCTTACTTCCACAAGTCTACTAAAAGTCGGTCTTTCATCAATAAATCAACAGGATCAAAATGTATACCAAACCAAAGTAATTCCTCAATCTCATGGTCCCGCTCTACTTCGATTATCCACAATTTTACATTCTACTTTCAGAACTCAATTGTTTCCAAGTCTATTGTACCATACTAGACAATAACAACATCACATTATATAGATTAATGGACTTTCACTTGCCTCGATGTCCTATGGTTCCACGGCGTGTGGTGAGACGGTGAGGAGTGCACGGCTCAACGACAGCGGCAACGCGCGCGCACGGCAGGGACTAATTTCCTTCCTTCCCTTGCCAACTCACTCTCTCGCTGCTCACTTGCAACCTTTCTTGCTCACTCTCTCTCGATTACTCCTGGTTTCGCTCACTCTCTCGATTACCCACTTTCACGAGCACAAGATCACTGGTTTTGCTAAAACCAGTCAACAAAAGAGAGACATGTTTCGGTGGTTGTAGGGGGAATGGACAGCTGGAATGGACGTGTCTTCAGCATGCCTCCCTGTGCATTTCACTGGCTATCCATACGCCAGCAATGTGGCATCATCCAGCCAAGCTTCAGTCAATCTCTTCCAATTAGTTGACTTAAATGTTGACTATTAAGGGGTCTTTAGGTTGTTTTGGGCTAGTAGATTAGTGGACGTGCGGTCCTTCAATAACAAGGCCCAATTCTAAAAAAAAAAACTAATCCTTAAACTTGCACAAATATGGAGCATTCTCGGTCCCATGGTCTTGGTGGTTCAATAATTTATCAAGTGTACTTATTCATAACTTAGATTCTTGTATAGAAGAAGAACAAGATTGCACGGTGTTTCAATTTCTTTTCTTATCTCATGTGCACTCAAGTGGTATAATTGTGTCGAGTCATCGAAAGGAATATATATATATATATATATATATATATATATATACACACACACACATACAGTCAGCGAAGTCGATAGTCTATTCAACGATTGGACCCTTACTAAACATGAGATATTGGTCCGTCGATGGAATCAAACAATGCTCATGCAAAATACTAATGATACCATTCGGCGATACTTTTATTGATTAGTCACGCCATCGCACATCACGGTTTGCGAAATTCTCGGGTGCCACACCTAACAAATTCTCCTCCAGTCATCGGCCTCTTCCCGAACCGGTTGCTATCTCTGCTTGATCTGAACCGCGACCCAGATGCGGCGGCTCGTTCATCCGAGTTCCTCTCGATTAATAGTGCCCTTTCATACAGATCGTTGTAATTCTTTAGATTAAATGGCACCAGTGGCTCCTTTAGCTTCAGTCTCAGTCCATCTTGGAATCTCTTTGCTCCGTCGACTGGATCCTTAATCAGTATGGGGGCGTATTGGGACAACTCGACGAACTTCACCTCGTACTGGTCTACAGACATCAGACCCTGGCGAAGGAGTTGAAACTTCACCATCTTTCGTTCCTTGGCACAATTAGAGAAGTACTTTCCATTGAAGACTTCAACGAAGGCATTCCACACCGGGACCATGCCTTCTGGGAACACTCTTCCTCTTATGGCTTCCCACCAAGTGCTGGCGTTCCCTTAAAGTTGGTAGACTGCCAGGACAACCTTGTCTTCATTAGAGCACCTTAGCAGTGCGAAGAATTTTTATAACTCTCTGACCCAGAGGGTCACAGCCTCAGGATCGCCTGCTCTTGAGAATCTCGGCAGCTTCAGCTTCAGAAACTGTTCCACCAGCTTGTGCATCGGTCGCTCTCCGATCACATTCCTAGGCTGAACTTCAGCAAGTACAGTTGTAGCAACGACAGCGACATTGACGGTAGCAGTGGCGGTGGCTTGATTCTATGCTTTCTGTCCCATCAAGTTACCCAACGTCTCTAGTGCCTGCACGATCCCGTCTATTCTAGGATCGCTAGGTGCTACTACACCGTACTAGCCGGTGGTGGTACTTTACACTCGTGCTAGCTTGAGCCGGCGCTCTACCTCGGGCACCAACTCTAGTCGGTGCCCTCCCCCGAGAAATGGACGCAACCGTCCTCTTTTTAGGGGTCCTCTACTCCGGATCGCTCATTCTACAGACTCTTTATAGAACTTGCTTTCCAATTCCAACCTAGAATTAGAAAATTGAGCGACCCACATAAAGCAATATACCAATCAGCTAATCAATCACAAGCATTAGCATAAGGAAAAAGCCTTTCTTATTAACTATCACATGACCTATCGCACCTTATCACTCCAAATACTAACCAGCTCTGATACCACTTCAGGTAGGGATGTCACGCCTTGAACCCCGAGCGTGCGAACATCCCTCATCGGTCGATCAAATTGCGATGTCCTAAGACGCGTCGCCGACTCATTCGTTTTATGCACATGCGGAAGCGAATTAATAAACCCCAGACAATAACCAACACATGGATAGTAAAAACACATGCTACGCCTTTTTCATAAAACACACTTTATATACATGCTAAGTCAATCTCACAGGTCTATACACGTAAGTCTAGTTCAAAGGAACTACTAAGCCACCTAAGCTTTGGGCCCTCCAACCTCATGCTCTGGGTCCTCCACAACACCATCAGGGATGTTGATATCCATAGGATGCCCTATTTCCCACTCTTCGGTCCCGACAGGAGACCCGTCAAAACCCTGCATGGGACCCTCCCAAACCCCGTTAAAATAGTTAATGAACCATACTCTGAAGCGATGGGGTACCCAGTGAGAGAGACCCTCATCGACCCACATAGTGGACTCAACTAACTCACGGGTCAAGTTGGTCTCGGGAATAGGAAAATAGGAGTGCTTAAAGTCTACCTCCTATGGGACCCCAAAACGAATGCCGCGTACCTCCATCTAAGGACTTGAAAATATTTAAACCACGACAGGGTGAGATAAATCTCAGCAAGTCTACACCCTAAACCCCGATTATGAAGCAATTCACTCAGAGGCAACCCTAAACATGCACTATCCAGAACTTACCTCGCTTGGGCACGTCCTTGCACATTAGTGCGTCACATATACACTTATAAATAGAGCAAGTGTACTCAACAAGTGGAACATATCATTTCATCACAATCAATCACACGAGCCCCAATTATAAGGTAAAACCATTATGACACGTCACATATCGTGCCACACAATTTTGCCCTATAATCAGGTACTGCTATATCATCCACTCATGCATGTTCTAGTCATTACGGCCCATCGGCCACGGCCAACTCTCTAGTCAGCGATCATCCAGACCCCCGTCAGGCATTTGATAAAAATCGGGCATCGTCCCGCCCGGTCCGGCATGGCAACGTCTAGAACCCCCGCCTAGACAACCTTCCATAAATCGAGCATCGTCCCCAAACTCCCACTAGGTGATGGGTTCCGATAATGACCACATGCACATCCATATTTGGCCAAGAACACCGTGCTTTGCACTCAAATACCTCTATTTCAAATAATGAACTTGGCCACTTTTCTTCGTATTAAAAATTACCCGGCAAAGTAATTGTACGTGGTCACACTTTCAAATCGAACCATAAAACATGATACTCTCCCATTTCAAAATTCCATGATTTTATCTAGTACATAAAATATTTTTGGCGTCAAAACCCAACACTCGATTAATTAAATAACAAAAATCACTTTTGCAATAATAGTCCAAATCGACAAACAAGCACTCAATTGCACAATTTAGCAATCAATTTCACAAATCAATTCAACCACAACAATCAACGTAAAATTCTGACAACCGGCTATCTTGATACAATTTACGCTAATTATAATTAATTAAATAACTTACATTTAATTAAATAAATTACAAATTATTTAAATTAAAACACTTAATTAAATTAAATAACCTAACTGGACTAATCTAATTGAACTAACTGATTAATCTAACTAAGCTAACTAATTTACTCTAATAGGCTAACTAAATACCCTAACTAATCCACCTAACTAACTAATTAATAGTTACTCTAACCAAATTAACTACCAATCCATGAGAAGCCTAACTAATCCACTAAGTGCAATTAGGCCCCAAATCAAAGATTAGAATGCTAACTCACCAGATTAGCGAGCAAATGGGTTCACGGCGATGGCGGTGAGATCCTATGCTTTAAAGGAGGCTCGGAAGAGGCTGGAAACGACACCACAAGTCTTTGCCCCAAGCTGAGACTCGGTTTTGTGGCTGGTTGGAAGGCGCGGTTGGGCTTGGCCGAACGGCGCGGGGACAGGCAGGGCATTTCAGTGGCCCGAGCAAGGATAGACGGAGGCAGCAACGGTGGAGCTTAGCAGACTGACGGCTGGCTCGGGCAGGCAGCGGGGCTGGTCGACGGTTGCTTGACATAGGCGGATGTGCGAGTGGCAGCAATAGGGACCGGCGAGACTGGAGGCAAGTTGGATGCCGCGGACGCAGGGCTAGGGTCAGTTCGACGGCTTGTGGGACTGCTGTGTGGTCGAATGTGACACCCCTTGACGGCCCCCGATCCGCTAGGGTCACCACAGTTCGCTTTTCCTTTTTCTTTCCCAAATAACATGTCACTCTGATACCATTCTTAGTTGCAGCGGGTCCATACAACCATGGGGGTTTACATCTTTTATTAACGATCCCTTGCGCAATTTACATAACGGAAGCATATCCAACAATTCCCTTCCCTACATTCAGAAATCAATGCACACCTACTAAACGTTTTATATAAGTTAAAACCGAACACGTCTATTTACATAGAGCAGATGGACATCATTCATCGGTACATCAAAATGCTATAGTTTTCTATACTAGGCTATACTTCAAAAGATGATCGACGTCTCCTCCCACAATCGTATGCTTAAGGTCCATCAACTAGTGTCGACGTCCAAAGGTTCCCTCCTTTGCTATCCTTCTCCTCGCGGTCATATCCAACCGCTTAAACCATCTACTAATCTGAAATGTTGGTCCCCTAAAAAAGGGGTGAGTACAACCACTCGGCCAGATAGGAAATCCAATAACAACTCAATGCATCGGGCGGATTATACATGCATTGCGGGCGTTATTTACCTTGAAGCCATGCGCATACTATCATGCATCATCATATCAATTTATAACACATACATGTATATCATCATCGTATCATACATGTCATCATCGTCATGACATCATTACATCATACGTGTCATCATCATCATGGCATCATTACATCATACATGTCATCATCATCATGGCATCATTACATCATACATGTCATCATCATCATGACATCATCACAATACACATGCCATATCATATATCATCATCATTATCATCACCATGCATATCATCATACATATCATATCATGGGTGATCATCATATCACATATCATCATCGTCATCATCATCATGCATATCATCATGCATATCATATCATGGGTGATCATCATATCACATCACATATCATCATCATCATCATCATGCATATCATCATGCATATCATAACATGGGTGATCATCATATCACATCACATATCATCATCATCATCATCATCATCATCATCATCATCATCATCATCATCATCATCATCATCATCATCATCATCATCATGCATATCATATCATGGGTTAATTTTCATCTTTTATCTTTAAATTTGATCACCACATCACCCATTTCTCATATCATCAATTTCATCATCCCTTCGGGCAAAGACCTCCGACAGGGTTCCCAGCATTCCAGCCATCCCATGGCCACCGGGCTTCCGGCCCCCCACATTCCGAGCATCTCGCATCCCAACTAGCATCACGAGGCATTCCCTTCGGGCAGAAACCTCCGACAGGGCTTCCGGCCTTTACCCTTCTAGCCAGGCATCTCGCACCCCAATCCTGGCATCGCGAGGCATTCCTTTCGGGCAAAGACCTCCGACAAGGCTTCCGGAATTATGTACCAACATACCACCAGGCCTCCCCTGGAATTACGTACCGTATACCACCGAGCATCCCGACACTCCCGGGGAATCTCCGGAATTACGCCACTAGGCCACCGAGCATCATCATCCACCACAACCAGTTCCTCACTTATCATTATCCACATTTACCATTATTTTGATCTCAATTTAACATGGCATATGGCGTGACATCAAACAAGTCATACTTGGCACACATGCATCACAATTCAATGTCATACATACACCAATATCATAGTCATATCAAGACTTTATCACATGTGCATCTCAATTCAATATCATAGACATATCAAGACTTTATCACATGTGCATCTCAATTCAATATCATAGACATATCAAAGCTTTATTACACATGCAACATAAATTAATTAAATGGAAACTATGGCCAATGAAATAATTCCTTTTTATTTATTTATTTTATTTATTTCTATTTATTTATTATTATTATTATTTTTAAATAACTATAAACTCCCAAAATTATAAAAATTCAAGAAATTATTAAACAAACCCATAGGATGATAATTACTTGCAAAATTCATGGCCAAATTGAATTTTTATAAAATTTCATAATTTTTCCCAAAACATCCTATGCTTCTCGAATGAAACCAGAATGCACGGTTTCAGAATAAATTCGATTAAAATATCCATATAGCCTCCAAAAATTACTAAATTTTACATAGTGATAGACAAGACATTCTCACACAACTTTCATGAAGAACTCCAAGCCATATTATTTTTATATTATTTTATACAACCTCACGAAGCTTCTGGATCCATTACCGCATCATCCAGTGAACACATCTCCGAAATATTGAGATTTAACCTACCTATTCTCTTTCGTTTCCTCTGAAATTTGGATATGTTATACATAAAGATGTCCTCTACAAGTTTCATGAGATATCTAAGTCAAATAACCAGATTAGAGTAATCATTTAGGTCCTTGAAGTCTCGGGTATCTCAAAATACATCACCAGAATCATCTTCTTCAAGATCTAGTCGATTCACTAGGCTATACTGGTTAATTTCTCTTCACATTTTATTATGTTGTATTTTAAGATGTTCCCTACAACTTTCATGAAGACATCTAAGAGAAATTTTCAACAAAAACCAACATGCAACCACGAATCCAACAAGAGGTCAGTAAAAACTTTCCAGATCTGAGGTCTCCGTAGGATGAGACTTTAACCCTTCAAATCTCCATCATTTTCCACGAAATTTCATTATGTTGTATTTCACGATGTTAGCTACAACTCTCATGAAGAAATCGAAGCCAAAATCGGACTCTAAACACACATTCAAGCTCAAACAAGTTTCTGACTCACACGATCCGAGCAAGAACAGTCACACCATTCACACACAACTCATCCATGCTTCGGTTTTTCTCATCTAACACCCAAGAATTCGACATGCAAACAACATACAAGCATGCAAGAGAAGCTAGAGGACTCCCACTTGCCTCTAGACCGGACGGACAGCAGCAAAAGAGACGGCACACCGGCGACGGACGAACGGTGTGCGGGCGGCGACGGTTCCTTCTCCTCTCTCGGCCTCCCCCTCTCTCTCGCATCTCACTCTCTCGGCTCACTCTCTTGGCCGAACAAGCCACTCTCTCTCTCTCTTTTTGGTTGTATATATTTGCATGCACTCTAGGTTTGCATGAGGGACAAGTGTAATTGTGGAGGAAGACAAGTGTCCACCATGCTTCACCTCCTCCATGCCACTTGTCCTATTGCATGCATCATGGGCCTTGGAGTTGGGCTTGGGCCTCCCCTCCTTGGGCCGGCGACTACTCCTCTTCTTGGGCCACTATTGGGCCGGCCAACTTGGCCCATTAAAGGCTTAGGCCAAATGGGTCTAAGGCCCATTCTAAAAATTGACATTTTCCTCTCTTTTTTTAAAAAAATTTCTTTTATAAATATTTTAAACTTTAAATTTTCCACATGGCCAAAGTCTTTCGACATTTCATTTATTGAAATTTAATTTATAAAGTGCATGGCCAAGCATAGATTATTAATTTATCCTAAAGTCCTAAATTCAAAATTCATAAACACAAGCACAATAACACCTAGCCTTAAGAAAACTAATGGCTAACACATAGACCATAGGTAATTTCATTACCTAATTATAGGCTTTAATTTCTCTAGAGGATGACTTGAATTTTGGGATGCCACATCGAATGGCAGCAGCAACACAGAGAGGGAATGGGAAAATGAAGAAGATGAAGTGCAGAGGAAGAAGAGGAGCTGCCGAGGGGTTTTGGGCAGGGGGAGGAAAGGAAATGGATGTGTATGAGAGGGGGACAAGGAGCCTTAAAAGTCTTCAAGCTAGCCAATGAGCTGCCACTTGAAATATCTTCCACTTGAGTGCTACAACCCCAAAGTCTTCTGCCCTTGCTATCAAGGCTTCATCCACAAGCTAATTTCGCTTCAATTTCTCCACAAACAAACCCAATTGAAGGCCAAATGCAGCAAGCCAGCAACCCCTACGAATTTTATCTCCCATTCTTCCCAATTTACTTCAATTTGGTGGCCAAAAATACCAAGATAGCAGCCCATACGAATTTCTTGCATTCCCTTCACCACTTGATCCATTTTGAAGGCCAAAAAGTCCCTTAATTTTGCCCATCCGAATTTCCACCATTTTAATTTGCCGACTAGGCTCGACGAAAATTCTTCAAATGATGAGACGATGTCCTAAAAATAAATCGTGACACGCTCAAACGTTCGATTCCCGAAACCGAGTTCAATTTAGTGGTTAAAATCAATCGGACGCGATTTTAGTGTGACCTAACCTGCTGAATAGTTTTTAAGGATTTTATCGCATTTGTCTTTGACTAGTCGGCAACTCTCGGTTATAGTAAAAATCTCAAGATTTCAATTATGAACACCGGATACGGACTCGACAAAAAATTGGGTTAGTGTCGTTCGATGTGAATTTTGCAATTTGGTGGAATTACCCACAGCTTAATTACGTCATTCCATCGATTCGACCTATATTCGATCATTAATCGATTATAACGGTGTTGTATTGACCCTTGCCAATTATTATGGTCGAGCAGTTGATTTCTGATCGAATTTTCAAGTCTGTCGTGTTTATATCTGTCGCGACCTAAAATTCAAGTGCACCACCTAAGTTTAGGCTAATGGACTACTAAGTCTTTAAACTTAGCTCGGACTTTCCCAAACCCATACCAATTTGCGACTTAAGATTCAAATATTCAATATGCAAATGATTATTATCTCGGAGTCGCCACTAATCGGTTTACAGTAGGTTGATTAGACACCTAAGTAAAATAATTGGAGAATTATTTTACTCCTACGAACTAGAGACTAAGGGTACGAGGACTTGGTTACATTATATTTCTCTAATACCCTTTCAGTACCATTTCTTTTTGATTTTCAAAAATATTTTTGCAAGTAGCTTGGATTTATTTCAACCTAAATTATTATCATGCCATGGGGTGATCACACGGATACTCAATCACTGCTAAATATTCAAATAAATAAATTGTAGCACACAAAGCAAGTAATCATTTTTTGGGTTTTCTTGAAATTATAATTTTTTCATAAAACATGCATTTTAACTACATGACCTAAATCTTACCAAAAAAAAAAAAAAAACTGCATGACCTAATTTTACTAATAAACAACTTCTAATTAAATGATCCTATTATGCAAACTAATTAACATGCACCTAGTATTTTTGTATTTTTATTGAAATTCGGAATTAATAAAAACCCTAATTAAACTATCTAAAAACGAATAATTTTCTAATTTATTTTAGGGGTTAATTTGACTTAAACCCTATCCCATCTTAGAAAACTATTTATTTTTTTTTAGAAAATGAGATTATTTAAGCATGCAAAGATTATCTAAGCCTATCTAAAAAGTTAAATCCAATCCTAATCCATTCCAAAAAAAAAAAAAAAATCCAAAAGTGCAATCCTAAAAATACAATCCTAATTTACTAAACCAACACACTCTAATGCAAGATTTGATTTTTTTGTGTTTTTTGATTTTAATTATATCTAAACAGTCAAGATATCCATCAAATAAATATTAAAATAATCGAAAAAATAACATGTACTCTCACAGGTTAAATTAACGATTATTCTAAACCTAAACATCATGATAAAAAATTCAAAATAATTAAAAATCTTATCCGAAGTCTTATGGATTAAATTAATAATTATAATAATTTAACAATTAAAATACTATCAAAATGCCTAAAAATTAATGTAATTAAAAAAATGATCCGATGTCTTACGGATCAAATTAATAATTACAATAATTTTGGATAAAACCCAGTGGATAATGTCTAAAATATTCATAAAATGAGCATCACATTTCATTATTCTGATTTGAACAATGATAACAAAATAAATAAAATAAGATAACATAAAACAAGTGAAAAATAAGAATAAAAAAATAAACTACCTAATTTGATTTTCTTTTCTTTTTTCCTCTTCTTTTTTCTTCCAAATAGGGCTTGGCAGCTTGTGGTGGTTCGCCGGGGGTGATGGGTCGCCAAGGAGTTGGTCGTCGGCGTTCCGGTGGGGCGGCGGCGACGGGCGTCGGAGCTCCGGCGAGGATTGCCCGGCATGCAACGAGGGAAAAACAACAGCGAGCAGGGGCTGTTGCCTCGGTCAAAGGATCGCTGAAAAAAAAAAACAGAGAGCTGCTGTAGGAGCGTCGCTTGGAAGAAAGGCGTCGGACGCCAGGTGGGTAAAGCAGCTCAGCAGCAGCGTCGGGTCACTTGGATAGAGGTCGCGGTGGTTGAATCTAACTGCAGGAGTAACAGAGACCGGCATAGGGGTGCAGTGGCGCAGCTGGGTCGTGGGTAGAAATGGCTTCGCTGCTAGTATCGCAGGGGGGTTAAGCGGCGATGATGATTAGTGACTTAAGCAAGAACAGAGGCACGGAGCAATGGCGTCGCGATGCGGCAAGGCAGTGGCTCCGTCGGAGGGGAGTTCGGCAACCAGTCCTGGCGCCACTCGGGTGTACGGTGGCTCAATGACCGGCGAGTGGAGCAGATGCGGGTCGGTGCTGGGCGGCCACAGACGACCGACGGAGCGGCGGATTAGTCTGAGCGGGAGCAGCGACAATGAGGCAGGGCGGTGGGTCGTCACAGGCGGAAGCGTTGGAGATGGCTGGTGCAGACGCAAGGTTAACGCGAATAGAGGAAGAAGACGATGCTTTGTGTTTGCCTTTTTTTTCCCTTTCTTTTCTCTCTGCTCTCACGTCAGTTCTCTGTCTCACCTGTCGCACACTCTCCCCTTCCCAAAGAAACGAAAGCCTCTTCCCTTTTCTCTCTCTTTTCCCTTTTTGACTTGTTTGTGTTCTTTTTTTCCAAAAGAAGCCCCCTCTTTCCGAAGCCTTGCCCTTCCTATTTATAGAGCAAAAACCCGTTTGTTATATTGACTCAATCGTTGAATATAATCCTTCGAAAAGAGCAGATGCGTACAACAAGAAAATAACCCCAAATTCTTCGTGAAGATTTTCTAAGATAATTCACTCAACTTTGATAAGGTTCTATTATCCAAAATCTTTCAAAATCTCCTTCCACAATAAAATATTTTATTTTATAGATGATCCCTCATCCCCCTTTTTTTTTTTTTTTATTTCATTTTCATTCATTTTTAGAACAACTTTTAAAAGATAAGTTAAATATTATTGTTACCTAAATGTAAACGAACAAATAAATAAAAATAGTTAAAATTTAGGTGTCAACAATATCCCTTAACGGTTTTACCCGATAGGTTAGTTATCTCGTGAGTGATCAACTCAAAGAAAAATGATCATAGGCATATCGACGAAAAGCCCATTTCATAAAATTGGGACAGGGTTGAAATTCAGGATGTCACATATCCTATATGTGATAAGCATCTCTCTTTATGTATTTCTCAGTTTGTCTTCCTTACTTGTCACTTGCCTCTGTTTTCGTTGCTTGAATAGATGCTCTCTCAAGTCTCAACCCGATATGCCATAGCAGGTTTGATTTTAGAGGGACCATCTTGCAAATGTCTAGTGCATCTACGTAGCATGCATATTCAATATGTTATTGTTTATTTTTATTGACATGGCTCAACTTTGGATCCCTTTGTGAAAATGCATAATGTTTACTTCCATTAAAAATAACTTGCTTTTCTGGCGGAAAAAATCTACATTTCGCCTCTTACTTTTATGCTTTTTCTAATCCTTGTACTTTTAATATATCTAATTAATCCATTCCATTTTTATAATTTTTCTAATTAAGTCTCTCCAACCTCAAATCAATCAAATCTAGCTGAAGTGGCCTCCAACAATGTCAAAGTATGATGTGGATAATTTTTTTCTTGTAATGTGGATGTCCACGTGGGTGTTTACATTGGATAAATTTCATCCACATCAAACTTTGATATTGTGTACATGGCTATAGTTTTCTCACACCTTTACGTGGGCGTCCACATATTTTATCATCATACTTTGGTGTTGTCCGGTGGCCCCATCAACTGAATTTGATCGGATTTGGTGTTGGGGAAGTTAATTAAAATAATTATGAAAGTAGAAGGGCTTAATTAGGCATATCAAAGTATAAGAGCGTAATTAGAAAAAGCGTAGATGTTAGCCATTTAATAAATTTTAATTTTTTTTTCCTTATCTTTTCATTCTTTCTTGGTTCAAAGGGATGGTTGTGGTCACTAGCCACTAGGGGAGGGCCGACAACCCCCCCCAACCCATTGGGCAAGGGCCACAAAGCCCTCACTAGCCGGGGGTAAGGCTCACAGTTGTATGTGGTAAGGGCTCACGTGCCTCGCTATGGCCAGTGAGGGTGTCGCAAGCCCTCACTTAGGCCCTTGCCGACCACAGCGAGGGTGAGTGACCACCGTTGCTTTCTTCACTCCTCCTCTGGGGTTCTCTGCGTCAACCCTAGAAGATGTCTTCAAATTGATCAATCGAGTGATTCTTCCACCATGGAGGATCGGGACGGGATTCTGTTGAGCAGCCTTAGTGCCGTCTCCAACAATCCTAAGGAAATTGAATGCGACGTCTCGCCGAGGCCTTCAAGGTACACTTGCTTATCTTCGTCCCCCGAACGAACTCAATCCCCTTCGTGAATTCCATTGAATTGCTTTGCCGTGGATTGCATCGCTTGTCCATTCTCATGACACTAAGGAATGGTAGTGTTAGTTTGGTCATCACTTTCATGCAAACTTCCAAGACGGAGTACTACGCTTGCTAGAAAAACAAAAGGAGACAGTTGATGGTCCTGAATGCTTTTCTAGATGCCTTGAGAGCAACACAACCACCCTGTGAGATCTCTAATAATTAACAAACAGAGCCTAGTATTGAAAATGTAAATGTGCATTACTAGCAATGCCTGGATGTAATTTTGCAAGGTAGGAAGAGGAAAGAGTAATTTTATCAAGGAAAAACCCGGGAATGGGACTGGATATAAGTATTTAGGACCATTTGTTGACACCTAAATTTTGGCGATTTAGTCATTTATTGCATTAAAAAATTAGGAGTTAAGTTTATCCCTAAAAAAAAATTGATTGCATAGCATATAGATTAAGGTGCATTTATTTTTAATTTGCATTTTTTGCATTTATTGAACCGGTGGCGGATGGGTTCAGATTGGTGATTCTGAGCTGTAAATTGACAAGCCGGACTAAGCCCACGAAGGAGTAAATCGACCCAAGCCTGTATCCTCGGGGAGATTTTACGGATTTATAAGATTTCAATTCAAAAGCAAATATTGCGTTTGGAAAAAATAAATATTGCGTTTTGAAAAAATCTTCTTGGATATGGATTAAAACCCTAATCCGTGGCCTATAAATAGATTAAAACGTGCAGGATTTCGGAGGGGGCCACACATTGAATATACGGCCACAATATAGAAAACATAGGTGAAGGAGAGGGAACGTGAGGGGAAAGAGGCTGGCTTTCTCTGCAATGGCTCGTTGAAGCTTCCTCGCAGCATCTCGGCGCAATCTTTAGCAAATCTCTACCACATTAAACAAGCCTTCGAGCCAGCATTGGAGTTCCAAATGTACGAGTTTCCCAAAGATAGTCCAGCAACCTCCAGGTGAACATCCAGCGAGCCAGCTCCAAGGTGTCCTTGGCAGGTTTTCAGCGAGATTCCCGTCACGACTAGCCTTAGTCGTGCCTCATCAAGCAGCTGCAGGGTTTCTCGAGGGACGTCAATAATCTCAGTCGAGAATTCCATCCTCTGGTCACATGTTCAAGTTCCAATCGATGCCGATCTCGGAGTCTTACCAAGTTGCTGCCTTGGTCTCTCCATCGCAACGTTTTCTTAAGTCAACGTTTGTCCAGCAACTTCCGCGGTGATTGATTGCTGTTGCAGGCAAAATTTCTTAGACGATTACCCGGTCTTCTCGGAGTACCCAACAGAGACGTCCACGAGATAAACCCGGAGAGAGACTCGCGCTTTCACTTCTCTACTGCACCCATTCACAAAGTCCACGCATGAAGAGATAGGAGAAAAATCGGGGCATAGATATTCTCAGTAGAAAAGGGGTGGTCAACTTTGAGAGGGATTTGATTGTGTTTCATAAAAATTGAGGACTAAGCTGGAGTAGTCCCTGCACGAACATCTTCTTTGGCCCACCGCTTCGGGAGGTTTCTAAAGCGGTCCCAAGTTGATCACCAAGATGTGAGCAGCCGCATCTCCACCCCATCAACGACCTGCCGCAGAGCCATCGAACATCGCAAATCACCTGTGAACCACCACAGCCACTGACCATGAGTCGTGCTGCGCCGAACCTCCGTCGCAGCCCAATCCATCACCAAGGACGTTCCTTTCACGGCCATCCAAGATTCCTAAGTCGTTGTTCTGGCCATCATTGGTGAATCACTCCAATAGACTTAAATCTCAACGACGAAGCAGCCACGCCTTGCACAAAGCACACTAGTCTTTCCTTGGAGGTTGAAAATTTAAGTGTGGATTTTAGAAGGTCAAAGTTTGACAATCGGTGGGATTGTCGAAGGCTAGTGGATTTCCTTGCGTCACCAAATTCCACAAAACCAGCATTGGGAGACCAAGATTCGCCGTCCATCGACGAGTCCCTTGCCGAGCTTACAAATTTTTGTTTCACAGATCTCGTTGAGCCCATCGGGTGATTGTTGAGCAACCGAGCACTGCCACGTTGCATCACGAGTAGCCATTCAAGGATCGGAATTCGAAAACCAATATTCAAATTAGGTGAAAATCTTATCTATTTTGATTTTCGAAAATTCCATTACCTTATTTGGGATATTTGTCGATGCATATAATTGAAATTCCCGATGTGCCACACAATTTGCAATCACACGAATTTTTATTCCATCTATAAGGCTTTAGATGGAATAATTATTCACGAGGAGTAAAATTGATATCTTGATCTTTAAGGCTTAAGATCAATTTATCGATCTTATTAGTGAAATAATCAAGATTGGATTCATTATTTTTGGATCTTCTAATGAAAATCTGTGCAAGAAATTCTCAAAGTCTATGCATGATGAATTTGAAATGAGCATGATGGATGAACTTTCTTTCTCGGGCTTCAAGTGAAACAACTAAATGAGGGAACTTTTATTTGCTAAAGAACTTGTCAAAAAGTTTGGACTAGAGAATTGCAAAAAGACTGATATACCAATGTCAAGTTTCTTGAAGCTGGACAAAGATGAAGGAGGAAAGAAAGTTGACCAAAGCTATACAAAGTATCATTGGTTTACTTCTTTATCTTACTGCTTCTAGACCTGACATTCTATCTACTGTTTGTTTTTGTGCCAGATTTCAATCATACCCCCAAAGAATCTCATTTAAGTGTTGCAAAACGTATTATCAAATACATTACCTCAACTTCAAATTTAGGTATCTGGTATCCTAAAGAAGGAGACATTACTCTTCGTGGATATTCAAATGCAGACCTAGCTGGATGCAGAGTTGATAGAAAGAGCACATTGGGCACTTGTCAACTACATGGTAACAGGACAATATCTTGGTTTTCAAGGAAGCAAAATACCATAGCCCTTTCTACAACAGAAGCAGAGTATGTAGCTCTTGGAAGTTGTTGTTCACAAATTCTGTGGATAAAACAATAGCTAAGAGACTTTGGAATTGAAAATTCGTGCACTGAAATCAAATGTGACAACACCAACACAATCAATCTCACAAAAAATCCAATTCTTCACTCAAGAGCAAAGCATATAGAGAATCGACATCATTTCATTAGAGATCATGTTCAAAATGGAAAAATCTCGATTCAGTTTATTGACTCAAAAAATCAACTGGCGGACATTTTTACAAAGCCTTTGGAGAAAAATTAATTTGAAGTTATTCGTTCCAGACTCAATATCTTAAAGTCTGAGGAAATTCAGACTCAGGGCTAAAAGTCTAAAGACACTCAGACTCAGGGCTAAAAGTTTAAAGACACTCAGACTCAGACGATCAAGATTCACGATTGTAAGTTATTTCTATTTATCTCTCGGATAAAATCTCGAAAAGGTATGATCATCTATTCATCTATAATTGATTGATGTTATATTCCACAGTTTACGTGATTATTGCAATATTTGCTTTTCGAAAAAGGAGTTATTTTTGAAATGACGGTTATCTATTTTTTCAAAAAGGCAGTTATTTTTTGAAAAGACATTCAGACGATCAAGATTCACGATTGTAAGTTATTTCTATTTATCTCTCGGATAAAATCTCGAAAAGGTATGATCATCTATTCATCTATAATTGATTGATGTTATATTCCCCAGTTTACGTGATTATTGCAACCTTTCCTTTTCGAAAAAGAAGTTATTTTTGAAATGACGGTTATCTATTTTTTCAAAAAGGCAGTTATTTTTTGAAAAGACATTTTTATTTTTCCTTTTACGTCGTTGTGTATGCCTCGCTTCGATTACTTTATATATTGTTGGTTCTTCTCGGTTCTACACACAAAACCCTAAAAAAGCACAGATCTTCAACTTCTCTTTTCTTCTTTTGTTTAATCCTCGAAAACTTTCACCTTTCTTGCGAAACAAGCTTGGAATCTCTTAAAGACTGTGAAGAATGTCGTCTCAAAAAAAGTCTTCGAGGATCGCGAAGAGGGGACCACAGCAAATGCGTGAGGGTCCTACGCATTTTGACCTCACCGAGGAAGAAGAATCTCCTAGACAGCAGCAGAGCCCACAACATTCTCAGCAACGTCCATCTTCTCCATCTAGACCTCAGAATTTTGAACATCAAGAAGAGGAAGAAATCATCGAAAATGCAGAGCCTGTAAGAACTCAAAAGCTCTCTTTTATTTTTAAGCTTTACTGTGCTTTGAAGAAGGGTGGTACTCCCTTGAACTATATTGATGAATTCTTGAAAGAGAAAGGGTATCAAAATGAAACCTACTTTTTATGCACAATGGAACGATTGGGAATTGCTCCTGCGGGGTCAGCAGAAGAAGCATTTGCAAATGTCCCAAGCGATCCACGTGTTGGAGGGCTGAGTCAACCTAATGGGAATGATGATGATAGGATGTACACTCATTTTAAACCTAGAATGGGTGTTACGGCGAAAATCCGAAGCAAAAAGACAGATCTGTTTCGCTCGGAGGAACACAAGCGACTGTACTCTAAGTTGCTAAAACGTGGTGTGATTAACCCTAGAAATGTGGACTTTGATTTTCTTGATTCTCTGAATGTTAAGCTACGAGAGAAATTCAATATTTTTCAACTAGAACGGTTTTGTTCTGAAACAATAGAGGCTCATGCTGAACTCACTGCTTACTTCTATTCTAATCTAAGTTTCTTGGATGCGAATAGATTCTCTTTCAGTGTTCGAGATCAGGACTATGTAATTGACATGGATACATTGGCTGATGTGATTGGGGTTGAAAGAGGGGAATTCCAACCAATCAGTGTGTCTATTGGACGTGCAACAGTAGAGCTTGTTTGGGATAGAATGGCGGAAGGAAATATTTCATATTTGAGGATGAATGCCTCAAATATTTTTCTTCACAAGATAGTGATCAACTGCCTCAGACCCAAATCGACTTCGAAGACCGATGTTTCAAACTCGGAGGCAAAGTTGATATATGCCATTAACGCTGGCAAAAAGTTCTCTCTTCCACACACTATCATGTTTCACATGTACAGAATGATGATGAAAGACAAGGGACAACTTCCTTACTCAGCACTTGTCACTAAGTTATTCAGACATTTGAACAATTAGCCTTCCAGGATTCTATGTGTTCAAACATGCGATCAAATGGTGGTGGGACTGAAAATGGTCTCCAAAATGCATCTGAAGGAACTTAACAAGGCTTTGGAGCGATTCAAGGAGAAAAATCCTGTCAAGACTCACCCAGTCTCTTTGGCCGCAAAACAGAAAGGGAAGAGCCCATTGTTGCTCCATCCAAGAAAAGAAGAGCACTCATCTTGGAGGATGAAGAGGATGAGAATGATATCACAATTTATGCTCTTGCACTGAAAAACTTAAGTTTTTTGTTCCAGAGATAAAGGAGAGACAGGATCAAGACAAGGAAGAGATCGAACAGAGAACTGGAGAGAGAGAGAATCAATGGAGAAAGAAGCAGTGGAAGAAAGGATTGCGAAAGAAGAAGAAGGCAGAGGTGAACAAAAGGAAACAGAGCATGAAGAGTACTTCTCACCGCCTAAAGGCAATGAAACAGGGGGAGATGCTGAGAAAAGAGGTACATCTTCAATTGTTACTACTAGTGAAGGAGTGAGTCGTTCACCTGCAGATCCAGAAGACATTTATGCCTCTCAATTCCCTGAGGAAGGCCATGAGGTTTCATCGCCAAATCTAAGTGATCGTGCTGACTTGCCATCATCTGCCAATACATCTACTGATCGTGCAGAAGCCAGTACTTAGATTGATAATTCAGCAGACTTTCGCAAAGTGCTTGATGTTCTTATGAAGATGCGAGGCCAAATTTATGCTCTGGGATGCGAAGTTCAAAACTTGCAGAATGCAGGTCAAGCCTCTTCAGTTTCTTTGCATGATCAAATTCATGCCCTTGTTCTTCAAGTTCAAGCAAATGCCAATGGTGAAGATGTGGCTCAAATGAAGGAGGATTTGAAAAAGCTGGAAGGGATTGTCTAGTCAATGGGAGATTTCCAGCTTGTTCGTGTTCCAAAGCAATCCTAATTCCATTCTTTTTTCGCCTCTACCTTTTTAATGCTGACAAAAAGGGGGGGAGATGTTGTGCAGATTTGAGATTTAACTCTTGACTTTTTTTGATTAACTCTACTTTTGTGTTTGGCTGTTTGGTTGTGACTGGATTTGGATTTGGATTGTTTGATCGTTTGTTTATTTTAAGCACTATTGGTATTTCATGGCAAAGATAGTTGCTCATTTATAGGACTAACTTATTTCTTGTGGATGCAGATTTTAATGTTATTTTTACTAAGCCAATTATCTTTTGTGAGATATCCATTTTTTCTTAAGTATTGTTTTGCGGGTCAAAGATATCCAAATCTGCAGGAAAGTTTTGTCACCATCAAAAAAAGGGGGAGATTGTTGGAGAAAACTTCCTTGAGTATTTTGAAGCTGACAAAACGTTTCCATCAGTCTAGTCTGAAGACTTACAGACTCTTTCATCAAAGTTTGAAGACGCCGCTGACCGCCGGACTCAAGATTTAAAGTCTATCTTCATTGACAATTTCTAAACCGTCGAAGAAGACTTATCCATAACTGAGTATTTCATTGAGGATTTGATTCTATCGACTGAAGAAGATGTGACATCCCGATTTTTCCGATTCTATTTTCAATAAATTGAGACGGGCATTTCGTTGGCACGCATATAGTTCTTTTCCTGGAGTTGGCCACTCATGTGGAAACTAGTCTATTGGGTGAAGCTGTTAAGAGTTTCTAATGCATCAGACTCGAGAATTTGACCAGGAAGCGACCTTTTGACCGAGCTAGTCTGCAAGGGTCATTACGGCACAATTAAAATCGATTAGAGATCGGAGATAGGTCGACTCGACAAAGGCTTGTAATCAGGTGTGGGTGATTCCACCAGATTGCACAATTCTTGTCGATCGGCACTGGACCAACTTTTCTATCGATTGGGTACCCTGTGTTCGTATTTGAAACCTTGAGATTATGCCGACAACAGAAAGTCGCCAATGTTTCAAAGATGTACATTGTGGCTTGAGATGATCAACCACAGGTCAAATGCATGAAAGTTTCTAAAGGCTACCCGGTAGGTTGGCGCGCTAGTATCGTGCCAAAGTGAAATTAACCGTGGAATTGAGATTGAATTCAGAAATTGGAAGTGCGGGTGTGTCACAGATCATTTCAAGATCATTGAATAATCTTTGGAAGAATTTTCATGCAAGCCGAGCTTTTTAGCAAAATAATCAAGAAATGGCTAATTTGGCTCGAGAAATTAGTATGCCGATTTTGGTCGCGCTTTTGGGACTTAAGTTGGTTCTATGGACAAGTGAAAATGTAAATTGAAGTGTGGTGACATTGGGTTAATTTTATGGACTTCAATTGGACTCAATTGGGAGAGAATTGATTGGAATTGAAGAAATTGGATGTACAAGAATTGGACCCCGGCGGAAAAATAAAATGGACCCATTGGAGAAAGGTTATGGAAGATTTGGGATAGTGGAGTATGACGTCATGTGATGTCATGGTGGTTGGGCCATATTGAAGGAGAGCTTGACAAGTGGCAAATGCTAATTGGTCCTCAAAAAGTGAGGAGGTCCCACCACTTCATCTTCAACCTTGGGAAGAAAGAGAGAGAGAGTAAGAAAGGGGAAGGAAGGGAGCTGCTCGTGCGTGGCCAGCAACCCGCACGCCCCTTCGCCCACTCGACGCCGCTTCTCGCCGCCGTCGTCGCTCACCGAAGCCGGAGGCCGTCGCTCGTTCAACCCACACGCCTCCGTCTCCCGTCTCCCTTTTCCCGTCGCTGCCTTTCTCCCCCACCTCCTTGTTGCTCGAAGGACCCAGCAGCGAACCGGAGAAGCCTCATCCGTCGCCGTCCGCCGTCTTGTCCCCGGAGCGGCCGAAGTCGCCGTCGCAAGCAAGCAAAGCCAGCAACCGTGCGTCTGCTCGTCCCTGCTGTTCCGCGAGTCCAGCAGCGACTCCAGATCTGGGGAAGCTCAGCCGGAGCCGTCCAGCTCACCTCCGGCCACCGTGCGCCCCCGCCTTAGCCCGCCGGAGCTTCGCCTTGCCTCCGTCGCCCTTGGCCGCCTCAACCGGCGCCGGATCCGCCCATTCTCGGCCTCAAACCGCCATGG
Organism: Eucalyptus grandis; assembly: GCF_016545825.1. NCBI lineage: Eukaryota > Viridiplantae > Streptophyta > Magnoliopsida > Myrtales > Myrtaceae > Eucalyptus > Eucalyptus grandis. Next base: position 33,737 of record NW_024096451.1, read on the forward strand.
ACAGCAGCTGCAGAAAATGGGTATGGCAGCCCCTTCTTGGCCCGTTTTGGCCGCCTTCCCGAGCCCGGATGCTCGGCCCGCTTTGAGGAAAGTCGATCCTCGCGTCGTCCTCGTCGTTTTGGTTCGCTCGGCTCGCTAATCCGGTGAGTTTAGCTCACTAAACCTCGCTAGAGGGTTAATTATGCTTTAGGTGTGCTTAGCTTAAATTGATTAAGCTTAGGTGGTTAATTTAGTTGATTTAATTATGATTTAGATTAAGATGTTTGCTTAATCTAAAGTATGTTTAATTAAATGCTAAGAGAGTTTATTTAAAGTTAAGTGGGTGTTTATATTAATATAAACATTGATGTGACATAAATGAATTTACTTTTTATTTATTTAAAGGTCTCGAAATTATCATATAATTTAATAATATATTTTATTCGAAATTAATAAAATATTATTATTTAATTATTTTCGGAATAAATTAAATTATTTGTTAAATTCGAATTTCGTGCCGGTCGTTCTTTGTGTAGTCGGATTTTTATTCTCGAATTTCGTGCCGGTCGTTGCTGTGTAGTCGGATTTTGAAATTGATGATTGGATATTATAAATTGAGTGTGGATTTGAAAACTATGGATATTATTATTTAATTAATTTTCGGAATAAATTTAATTATCTATTAAATTCCGAGAATTTTCATTGGGACCTTATTTGCTCAGAATTTCGTGCCGATCGTTGCTGTGCATTTAGAATTTGAGATTGATGATTGGTTGTGATGAATTGAGTGTGATTGTGATTTATAGGGATTCTTTATGAAATCCTAAGTGTAGAAACTGATGGGAGATTGGCTGTGAAATACCACCTATTAGAGGTCGTGCCCAGAGAGGCCGTGATAAACCACCTTGGAAAGGTCGTGCCCGATGAGGCCGTGAAAAACCACCTACAAGAGGTCGTGCCCGATGAGGCCGTGAAAAACCACCTACAAGAGGTCGTGCCCGATGAGGCCGTGAAATACCACCTATTAGAGGTCGTGCCCGGAGAGGCCGTGATAAACCACTGTGAAAGGTCGTGCCCGGAGAGGCCGTGACAAACCACTGTGAAAGGTCGTGCCTGAGAGAGGCCGTGATAAACCACTGTGAAAGGTCGTGCCCCAGAGAGGCCGTGATAAACCACCTATTAGAGGTCGTGCCCGATGAGGCCGTGATATGCCACCTATTAGAGGTCGCGCCCAATGGGGCCGTGAATTGCCACCTATTAAAGGTCGCGCCGAGTGGGGCCGTGATGCCACTGATTTAAATTTGCCGAGTAGGGCCGTAGTTGAGAGCAATGATTGATTTGCTAGAATGACATGTAATCGGCCGAGTCGATTGATCGCTGAGATGATCCAAGTGGTTGAATTGGTTTGATAATGTGATTGTGCCATGGTTGTTTGGTTATCATAATTGTACGTGGTTGGATTATATAAATTGTGCTAACTGCGAGATGAAGGCCGAGGCGAGGTAAGTCTTACGTGTGATGTGGCTAGGCCACCGGGCGTATTTTCTTTCTAATAGGGGTTTAGGGGGTTGAAATTGCTGAGACATCGTCTCATCCCGGTTGTGGGATTAAAATTTCAGGTCCCTGGTGGACGGAGCGGCCAGATAGCTTTGATTGGCCTTGAGGAGTTGCAGAGGTGAAGTCATAAGGGTTGGAGAGCGTGTCTTGCTAGTTGGCTGTAGGATAGTCCCCCTTTTGTCGAGCTAGTCTATTTTGTAGAAAGTCCAGTGTTGTATTTAAACCCTTTGTGTTTGTAAATGAGTGTTTGGTATTGTGATTGATTGCCTGCTTTTCTATCCCAAGTTAAATGTTGTCAGGGGATTTGTTTCGCTTCCGCATGCGTAAAGAAATGAATGGGTCGGCGACATATCCTGGGATGTCGCATTTTTGATCGACCGTAGTGGGATGTGCGCGCGCTCGGGGTTCGGGGCGTGACAGAAGATCTCTTGGCTGGATATAGCATCACGAAATCCATTATTCAAATTGAGATTGATTCAGGGATTTTAGATTCGTTAATTGGCGAAGTATACTTGGAAGGTTCTACTTATGGAAACCTAGATCCTGATTGTATGGGCGAACAGGATTGGTGGACTATCGTCATATTCCTTAAATAACTCGAAATCTCCCTAATTGATTCTATCTAATTGATAGATTGGAAGAACTCCTTTGGTAAGTGCCAACGGGTGTGATGGCATGAAGGAGTATATAAGGAAGACATTCCAGTTATTCGAGTGTGTGCGCGATAGAGAAATTCCAAAGTCTGAAGCTCCTTGTTCTTTTTTTTTTCTTTTTTTTTGGTAAAGGGTAAGAAAAAAACCATTGTTTTTTGTCAATTCAATTGTTGAGCGAAAACTTATACTCAAAAAAGAGTTTATACTTTTGTGAGACCTTGAGGAAGTGTAGCAGAGTCTCTACACTGTGGAATCAAGGAAGAGCTATACTGTAACAACTCTTCTGATTCTTAGTGAAATCCAGCCAGTGGGCTGTCAGTGCGGAAGAGTGGACGTAGGCTTGGATTAAGCCGAACCACTATAAACCTTGTGTTCTTATTCTCTTCCCTAAGCTCGTTTACTTTGATCGTAATTCTATTTGATTATTAGAGTCTAATTTCCTTTTCATAATCTATTGCTAAACAGAGTTGGTTTAAAAGTAAAATTATTCTTTTTACTATGCAAAATTTGTTTTCGCACCTATTCACCCTCTCTAGGTGCTCGTACTAGCTTTCACACTCCATACATGGGTAATTCTAAGCCATTGATCAAGTATCATGAGATGACTTGCATACTGGATTAGGATGATTGGACCTTCTTCTTTGTCCTTACAGACCTGTTAAAACTCTTTGGCTTGTGCAGGGATTTAAAGGGAGCTAATTTATTTGTGGATGCCTCTGGGATAGTTAAACTTGCTGACTTTGGAATTGCTAAACATGTGAGTCTCCACCTCTTCACTGCAAGACTGTTGAGTGCATGTAGAAATTCCTTGCTAATCTGTGATGCATTCGAATGTTAACTCAGGAACCCAAAGTGACTGCTTACTTCTCATTATTGGTTTGTGGCATTTCATATATGCAAAAATCCATTATAGATGGATGAAATGTTATTGAGTAATTTTCTTCACTTTTTTTCCCATTGTTTCGGGTAAAGTTACCATGTTGCATAAACTAGAAAAGATTTCTTGCTGTGAATAGATGCCGAAACCTAATGAGAGTTCTTTCCTTTTCTACCGGTTTCTAAAAAGTTCTTAAGAGAGGTAGTGAATAAAACGCAATACCTTTGGCGAAAGGTTGTGGTTTTGTTTTTGCTGCTTCTCTGCATTCCAAAGGAAAAATAGAATTTAGTTAGAGTAAAGAAGGGCGTCCCTAACATGGGGTAAATAGAAGTGTATTGGTCCATAGAACGGAATTCTAGACAATAGCCACAGTATTGTTGCTCTCTTTTTGAGTTCTCAAGCATTTGCTGAGATCGTGTTGTTGATTGCTTCATGGTCATTTTTCTCAGTAATGAGCTAACATAAGTTGAAAGTGGTTGATTTAGTTATCGATCTGATGTATCTATATCTATAAAGATGTTGCTATTTTAGTGTTCCATGAACACATCAAGTAGTCTTTGGCTTTACTAATCTCCTACCATTTCTTAGCTAACCGAACAAGCAGCTTCCTTATCTTTGAAGGGAAGTCTAAACTGGATGGCTCCCGAGGTACTCTGCTTTTGTGAATGTTAATGCTGCATTCTTTTTTTGTCGTGACAGAATGATGGAATGATATATCCTACAGCTCATACAATTCTTGATGGCAAATAATTACAGCACAGATCTTGATCGTATTGTCGACACGTGGAGTTTGGGATGTACTATTACCGAAATGATAAATGGCAAACCTCCTTGGAGTGAGTATGAGTGAGTAAGTATGCTGCATTGCTTTTTCATTTTCTCTGTTTGTCCCTCCTAGTAATACACTTCCAACCAAATCTGAGTTGTCGTTTTCTGTTATAAGTTTGGGACTGTGCGTATCACCATTTGGTATGTGATTCGTGTCGTGAGTTTCTGTTTAAGGTTGAATCATTAATGCAGGATCTCCAGCAATACTAGAGACGTTATCTACCAAGGGAAAGGATTTCCTAAACACTTTGTTGGTTTGGTGGGAGGAACATTGGCAGGTTTGGCAAACCTGCAATGTCTTAGGATTGCGGAAGTGAAGGGAGAAATATGAAAGTTATGGGCATTGGAGGCTCATGGTTCTTCTCTTCAACAATGTTGTTGATCTCAACAAATACATGAGATTTCTCCGACCATAGTTGCCCTCGTCACCATCACCAAATTCTGCTGAATCAAGAAAAGCCATTGTGGTCTGCCTACGAATGTGAATGATGACGATCTAAGATTTGCAACTTCCAGGAGGAGAATCGACGTTGATTGTTGCAATTATGCTCTTGTCAAGGCGGTAGTGGAAAGTCTTTCCCTTGATGGTTTTGCTCCCAAGTAATGCTGCAAATTTGCTGGATTTTCCCCTTAGGGTTGTTTGTCATTTCCCGGAACGCTTTTAGAATAATTTTGCATCTTGCATCTTAGATGCAAATAGCCAATGAAATCTAATAAAAATATCTCATGCCATTCGTTTTGAGATTTTAATGGGCCTTATATTTATATAATTTACCTTCACTTGTTCAAAATTTTAGGTCGGACTTTCTCTTATGTGCAAATAGCAATTTCTACATGAAATGTAGAGTAAACATGCTTCATTTTTTTTTTTTTAACGATTAAAGTGATTCCTACACCCTAATGCATACCGGAAATATATAATATGAATGATATAAAGTGTAATAGAAGAAGAAACTCCTCCAAATTTTGCGAAGTCGGAGGGGTGCCGCTCAAACCGAGCGATGTCTCTAGGTTGCATTGCATTATCTCTTCGTTTTCGTTTTCTTTAGTTCTTGTCCTCACTTTTCAACCAACATCCTAACCATAAGGCACCTTTTCTCTTTTGTCCCTTATCTCTCCCCCTTTTCTTTCGTACAACTCGCTCTTCCTTTCCTGCCGTTTTTTTTTTTTTTTTTTTTTGTTCTCTGCCCGAACCCTTAATGAAGACAATAAATTGGTGTTTAGTTTTCCAAAGTGTAGCATTATGGAGCACCATCATCGACCATCAAGTTAGCTAAACTCAGTCATCAATTAACTTACTGTTCATGTTTAAACAGGAGCTGCCCCATAGTGGCAAGAAAAAGACGAACAAAAACTCAAGCAAGAACTCATTGGTTTTCAAGACTCAGTTATAAAAATTGAAGAAAAGAAACGATGAGCATGTGCTGTTTTTTTCTCTACCGCCATGTCCTTTTTGACCCTCTTTTGACCCAGAATTCGACCATTTCCAGCTCTCCCTTTCTGCTCCTCTTGGTGTTTTCACGCTGCTAATTTCCTTCATTCACACGCGAAGGAATGTCGTGTTGAAAGTGGCCTCCTTTTGGCCAACCAGGAGGAGGGAACGGAAAGGACTTTACTTTGGAGGGCGGGCTGCATCCAAAACTCTCATAAGAATTCTCATTTAAATTTTCCCAGGGAAATTCAGAGTCAGGTTGTGTAATAGGTTGGCTCACAAGAATTGCACTCTTATTAAAAAGGGTAGTGCAATCAGGAGAATGTGAGGTTACAGATGGATTTTATTATGGGTCAAATTATCGGTGGATTTGATCATTAATTTTTATGAAGATACGACTGAAACCTTTGAGGTCATAACATTAATTTAACTTAAAAATTATTGAGTTATTATAGTCTTTAAATCATTCTCGGGACAATTTTTTTCATTTTGATTTAAAGATCCAAACTACATATGAAACAAGTCTCATGATTGGAAAAACACGAATTTAGCATATCATGCATTGCTCCTAAATATTTTTATGTGGATGCCAAATAACAAGCACATGTGTAAGTTCACGCAAATAGGATTTAGCGAATTGACAATGCAAAAATTGAGAGAATATGGAGTGCTGTGCACTTTTGAAACTCTGTTAGTGTACATTCTTGTAGTTTTCCCTCGTCAAAATTTACTAATTTTCAACTTTCACTAAAATGCCGCACATTCAATTAGGGAAGCATATGATTAATAGTCCTAATTAGCCAAGTCACAAAACAAATCATAAGAGATCTAATGCGGTTGTCGCCGAGTCTCGAATTGGCGGGATGGTCATTCCCACGGCAAGAGCAGCTAACATCGCAAACTTCATCCTCTAGGATTAAGTTAAAATATTGCTTTCGGCACTTACGGTATTCTTATACTTCATAATAAATATGTTACTTATTTTATCAATTAATCTACCCTGAACAATATGCTAATATTAGTTTAGATAATTTGTCAATTTGGCTATACCTTGGAATAGGAGACAATAACAATATAAATTCAATATTGAAAACTTTTTGTTTGATTCTTTTCACTTATTACTTATTCTTTTAGCAATTACCAAATAACATCATTCAAACTGTGTAATGCCATATCTATTTTCTTTTTTCTTTTTTTCAATTAGTTTACACCAAAAATGTGCGAATCAACATAAATGATTTTACCACAAAACAAAATGGACATTTTTTTTAATAAATTTAAAAAATATTTTTTTTAAAAAAAGGCTCATATTAGTACCATTTACCAGGTAATGCAAATTAAAACCAAGTCTTAATTTTTTTTTTTGGTGTGTGTACTAAAAATTTCCAATACCATATTATTTCATTTTACTCATAAAATGCATGGAATAAACATTTGGAGAAGAAGGGAGATAAGAAAACCCTTAAACAAAAAAGCATCTCTGTCCGGAAGATAGAAAGTAAACATCAAACTTAGATAATCTTAATTTAAATACTTATGGAGCAAGAACATTCATAAAAATAAAAAAATAAAAAAAAAATAGAACATAATGTAAAGACTAAACAATAATATAACGATTGATTCATATAAAAGTGTCAGTATAACGTTATGCAAAAATTTTATACATGTAATATGGGTTTAGATCAATAAATGGAATTTGAAGAAGTAAATTTCTGAATTTGTGCAACCCATGGGTCTTTGTTTACTACACATTCTACAAAAATATGCAGTCATAAGCTATAATTTGATGGCATCACCTCCCAATATACAACGTTCTATTCACATCATAGGAAATGTCAAAGATGGACATGCTTCATTCATATGAGGTACAAGTCCATTGTATTGTATCCTAGCAGCTTCATTGCACCACTTAGGCAAGCGGCTTGAATTATTCTCGAAGAACCTTCGTGAGTAAGCATCTTTTATCTACATAAAAAACAATGCTATTCACAACATGCCAAATGGGATTCCTCAGTCACGCTTTGAAAGGCAAACTAGATTATAGTTTTCTCAATCTTTGAAGAAAGTGACATCCATCTCTAGATAGTAAGTTCTGTTAGGGAAATCTCTTATGATGTTTTGCAGATGACAAAATAAATCAAAAGCTACCAACATGTTTAATAATTAAGTAATAAACCATGCAAATGATAGAACATGTAAATGATATTGTCAAAGTCTGAAGACGGCTAGAAGACTGAATGTAACACCTGTCAAAGTATATTCTGAAGATTTCCAGATTTCTGTGTCAAAATTTGAAGACTGCCAGACTTTAGTATATGTTCTACATCAGAAGTTTCCTCACTCTGACAAATTCCAGACTGAACGTGAATGAAGAACCAGAAGACAGACTCTATGCTGAAGCTGAACCAGAAGACTGACTTTATGCTGAAGCTAAACTTATTCAGACTGTGTTCAGACCTTAAAACTAAATCTGTTCAAAAGCAGAAAATGTTTAGACTCAGATTGTAAAGTCTATTGCACTCAGAGTCAGATTGTAAAATTTATTTCTCTCCATCCAGAACTCGACAGAACGTAACACAAGCCCAAATCATATAACGGCTAGTGATCTGGTTTGAATTTCACATCAAGATTGATTTGATTGACTTAATCTAATTGATTGACAATTAGATCTTAAAGACAAGAACTTTCTATACGGAGAAGCTCTACTTATGGAAACCAAGATTCTGTTTGTATGGGCGATCAGAATCAATTTGGGATTCTACTTTTGTCACTCAACGACTACTAAATTTTCTAGATATAGATCTGTCCAACGGGTAGATTGGAAGATGATCCTCAAGATACTGTCCAACGGCTAGTTTGGAAGTGGAAGAGTATTTAAGGAGATCAAGGACCGATGAGCAAGTAAGAGACGAGCGTAGAATTTATAATTCAAAGTCTGAGCAACCTTCGATCGTACACTTGTCTCTTGTGAGCTTAAACGTTTGTAAT